>NW_004955425.1:5720985-5740771 GCF_000276665.1 Chinchilla lanigera | reverse complement strand
GGTACTAGCCAAAAAAAGGGGGGGGGGGGGGGGGAGATCAATGGGGCAGATTAGCAGAAACAGCTCCAAACACATACAGCCTTATCTTTGACGAAGGAACCAAGCATGTTTACTGGAAGAAGTATAGCCTCTTTAACAAATGGTGCTGGAAAAACTGGCTTTCCACCAGCCAAACACTAAAAAAACTATACTCATGTATCTCACCACGCATTAAACTAAAATAAAAATGGATCAAAGATCTAAATATTAAAATATAAACACTAAATCTGTTGGAAGAGAGAATAGATAGCACTCTTGTAGACATAAATGTACACAACATTTCATGAACAAAATCCTGATCACACTGGAAATATTACCAAGAATCAACAACTGGGATCTTCTCCTATTAAAAAGCTTTTGCACAGCAAAAGAAATTACAAACAGAGTGAAAAGACAACTTACAGAGTGGGAAAAAATTTAGCCAACAGTCCCTCTGACAGAGGAGTAATATCTAGAACATATAAAGTAATGAAAAAAACGAGACTCTCCCCAAATTTAAAGACTCAATCCAAAAACGGGCATTTGAGATGAACACACATTTCTCAAAGCAAGAAATACAAATGGCAAATAAATGTACGAAAAAATGTTAACATCACTGGTCATTCAAGAGATGCAAATTAAAGCAAAACTGAGCTTTCATCTCACTTCAGAAAGAATGCCAATTATTGAGAAATCAACTAATAACAAATGCTGGCAAGGTTGTGGGGAAAAAAAAAGAATCTTTCTCCACTATTGGTAGGAGTGGTAAAACCACTGTGGAAACCAGCATGAAGTTTCCTGAAAAAACTAAGATCAGAGTTCCCATTTGACCCAGAAGTTCCCCTTCTTGGTGTTGTTCCAGAAAAACTGAAAACATCACTCTACAGCAATCTATATGCACCCATATTTATAGCAGCAATTTGTAATAGCTAAATCTTGGAAACAACCCAAATGTCCATCAGTTGAGAAATGAATAAAAAAGATGTGATTCTTTTTATATAATGGAGTACTATTTAGTCATAAAGAAAGATAAACTTGAGCCGGGGATATAGCTCAGCGGCACATGGCCTGCTTGGCAAGCACAAGGTCGTGAGTTCGATTCATAATACCAAGGGAAAAAAAAAGGATACACTTGAGACATTCCTAGATAAGTGGATACACCTGCACACCATACTCTTAAGTAAATAAGTCAGACACACGTGTGTAAGTATCACATTGCTTGGTGTAAGAAACTAAAAGGGTAAAGACCAAAGCCTATAATAGGTATTGTGAAATAGGAATTGTTCAAAAGAAAGAGGAGCTAAGGAGGAGGGGGAAGGGGGAAGGAAGGAAGAATAAAGAAAACAGAAGAATAAAATGGAAACAAAGCTTTGTAAATGAGGAGGGGAGGGAGTTGAACGGAAGGGAAGGGATTGAAAAAAAGAAAAACCAGGATATAACACGTACAGATACAAATTCCTTCTGATGAATGTGATCATTGTGTTATGTCTAAACTGTACCCCCAAAAAAGTTTTAAGGTCCTTGCAAGCTAAAAAATTAAGGTTTTCTACACTAAGGCAAACCAGAGACATAAAAAAATGCAACATACGAATCTGAAGTAGGGTTTTTTGTTTGATTGGTTTTGTTTTTTGGCTTTATAAAAGACTTTGGAACAGCTGGCAAAACTTACTGGACTGCAGTGTGAATAGTAAATGGTCATTATGTACAAATATTAATTTCCTGGATTGCTAGTTACACAGGATTTATGGATTTGTAAGGAATACGCATTTATAGTGTGGGAAATACACATTAACAAGATGTGGATCGTTTTAGCAGCATACCTTCTAAGCAACTGAAAGCAGCTATGTCTTTTACAGTTCCTCATGTCTCTGTAGGAGTTTGTAGTTATCTCAAAATTAAAAAGTGTAAGACAAAATAAGAGATGTGGGGCGAAAGAGGTAAGGGAAGGGGAAGGAGGTGAAAGAAGTATTAAGACATGTTATGTACGTGCACCAACTCCCCATGAGGAATGTGATCATTATGTATGGCAAACATATACTAATAAAAATAAAAACAAAAAAAAAAACAAAACAAAATATTTTCCCCTTCTCTCCCCTAGAACAAATAAGGGAAGAGGAAAGAAAGAAAAAGAATCACAGAAAGTTGAGTAGGATATGGAGTTCATTTCACTATTCATGTTCCATTTTTAAAACTGGCATACTAAATGTTTTCTAAACTGAAATTAAACCTGGCATGCATCCAATTTGTTAGAAAAAATAATACATACACACACATACATAAAAGCACTCAGGAAAAAAAAAAGGAAAAATCAAATCAAGGAACTTATGTTGGGTGATGGGATGAAGTCAGTCAGGGGATGTTACACAAGCACTAAGCAGAGGAGCCACTATTTACAGTGAGCCAACGCTGCGCTCATCGAGCTGCATCATTCACCTGCATCTGTGGGGACAGAGACTTGGTAACAACCTACCAATCCAACAGCGGTGACTGAACAAAGTGGGAAGTGACTCTGTGAGTGCACCAACTTATCACCCGCCTCACACCCTCCAGCACTGGTAGGACTTTTGCCTACTGCTCACACCCAGTTCTTCAGACTGAAGAGACCAGGTTTAGTCAACATTTGTAAGAGAGAGAGAATGAAAAAACAGAAACAGACAAAAAAAGATCAAGACTGGCTCACACACGACAAGTGATTAAAAAGCAAGGACACTCAAGCTACCACAAGCCATTTAATGGGAAGACACATAACGAAGCTTTACTCCACACTTGGTTACTCACCTTGCAGTGCCTTACTCTGTATTTTTCTTTCTAGCTCCAGAGGAAGACAAGAAAGCCAGGAAATATCTGAGAAACACTACAGTGGCAGATAAAGAGGCTAGTCAGGAAAGACACATTATTCTTAGAAAATCCATTTCATTAGATCACTGTTTCTCACTGATTGCCGGTGTTGATGAATGCACTGAATTCTGAGACCAATTATGAGCGCTATCTACAGACTGTGGATCTTTCCTGGCACAGTCCTCTCAAAAAAGTGAAAGGTTGTCTTGGCAAATTATCTTTATGTTGGCACGGACAACTGTGATGCAGCTAACAATATGAGCAGGACAGCTTAAAACTGTTGGTAGGTGAGCTGATGAAAGTCCAACCCCCAAACCAAATATTTCCTTTGATCTTATGTATGCCAGGGACACTCTTGTCAGTTTATCTGTCTAGAGCAAGGTCCTCATTACCCAAATATTTGGACTCCTGACCTCCGCAACCTGAGTCATACATCCTGTCACAACAGAAACTACAAAAGGAGTATAAAGAGCTGCCACACAGGCCAGTCTTCTGTGATGAGAAGAAAATTATTTACATCCTATTCTGACAGCTTTTCTCTAAAGTTTTTAACAGGAGTTTGCTTTTCTTGAGTAACAGCTCCTATGTTATAGGTAATATAAATCTTGTGGTGTTTCTCATTTCGCTCTGGCAACCAGGAATCTCTGAGCCAAATGTGTGATGGGTCAAATCTAGCAAATGCACTGAATCCAAAGATCTAGAGCTGGTACCTAAAGAGTTCAAATGTTGATTTCACATATCCTAAAAGAAAACCTCCATTACCAGCCACATGAATTCCTAGTTTAGGGAACACAGCACTCAGAGATAACAATACAGGTATGGCATAAATGAGGGCCTTCTCCTAAAACTACAGATGCGTTCTGTGCCATATTTTGTGGCATATGATAAGGTAGATTTTTCCCAGCCTTGTTCAACAGTTTTATCCCAGAGTCAACTCCATTTGACATCCAATTATTCCTATCAATATTGTGGGTTTTCTCAAAGGCTGTGTCCATTAAAAGAAGTTTGTACAAATTCTGCTGAAGAGCACCATGAAATAGAAATTATTTTACTAAGTATGCAACAACAACAAAATCTGTTAAAGCTGTGTATGCCTTTTAACTTATCCAACTCAATTTCATGAGTAAGAAAACAAGTCAGTCTTAACCCCAACTTAAGGATGTTAGACCTACTATAAGTTACTTTTTCACCAGGTGTTTTGCTTTTCATCCAATACCAAATTGTTTAGCAACTAATAAATGGTATGAAATCTTCTCTGCCTGACAAAAAAAGTAAATACTGAAGTTAATGACCATTATTGCCTCTTAAAGTCAGTCAAGTAATGAACCAACTTAACTAGGCAACTGTACCATTTATGAACTCATTATCACATATGGAGTAATGCTGTAAAAGGAGTCTGCACTCCTTTTAGCTTTTAAATAACAGGAAGAACTTGGCAGAAGCTCTCTAGTGGCATCTGAATGAGCTCTCATATAATGACCCTGTCCCTTTAGCCAGAGATGTCAAGCTCTACGGTGAGGACAAATTTTTCCCCTGCTCTCTCTGGCAAACCCCCAAAAAACCTTCACAGTGTTAATTTAGATGTTGTTTGGTCCCACAAGCTTGGTCATTCATGTAGTAATGAAAGCTTGGTTCCTAGTGAGGTAATGCTGAGAGGCAGCACAAACCTCAGAGAAGTGAGATGTAAAGGAAGGTTATTAGCTCACAGAGAGCACAGCTCTCCACACGGATTAAGGTAGTTCTCCCAAGATCCTCAATTAGTTTGCGAGAGTGACTTTTTGGAAAAGCAAGCCCAACTTGTGAATCTCTGACTTCCTGTTTAGCCATCTGATGGCTTCTACTCCTACGTGCTCCTGCTTTACAATGCTATCCACCTTTGAGCCCTCAATAGGGCCAAACTGTGGGACTGCACAATCTTGGTGAGCTAAATAAACCTCTTTTCTTTATAAAGAAACCTGCTCCAGGTATTGTGTTATAGTAAGAAAACCCAGACTAAACAATGGGTTACTGCTATCATTAGTATATTCTGTATTTACAATTCAAGATGCAATTCACATTAAAATAGATAGTTGTGGTCCCTACTATATCTGAAATAAATAGTTCCTTTAAACTGTTCAGGAGTGCATACAGAATTCTACTAACCCAGCTGATATTTTCCTAACAAATTGCTACTTAACTCTCAGACTGGATTACTCACTTCTACATTAAGACATAACTAAGCAATTGCTCACTGTTGTCAGTATTAGCTAACATAAGCCTGGCCCCTCCTTTCCCACCTGTCTGTGTGTAATACAGTTGTATTTGCTTCCAAACCTGTTTAGACAGGTTGTGCTTGTTTCTATTATTACATAATATGATCAAATATTAAGCAATCAATTAAACTTAAGTGTGAAAACAGAATTGTTATTGTTATAAAATTAAATTGAACACATTAGAAAACTGATAAAGGTCAATATTATAGCTAAAAAAAGATTGCTTCAAAATTAGAGTTTGAGACCACTTAAATATTCTGGGAGAGGGAGGAAGTGACAAAATATAAACAGACTTGGTAATATGATGCTTTGATGTTTTTGCATAACTTTAAAAAAATAAAGACTGGACATTGTTGATGAGGTCTTATGGGTATAGTTTGTGAGGGAAGAGAACAAATAGAACAAATCAGAGTATTACTGTTCAAAGAAAAACTCCAGTGTGTAAAAGGCTGAAAAACACTACACATTAATAAAACATTTCTGATGGGTATATATCATTTTTTATTATTTCCATCCTTAACTGAATGGTTATCCCAGAAGAGCTTCATCATGGTCTGGGCTGTCTTGCTGAATTTTCTCCCTTTTCTTGATGAACAACTTAAAATAAAATGAACAAGGGGAGGGAATTTACCTTGAGTGAAGTCTCACCTGTCAATGATCATCTCCCTCAAGAGTACGTCTGTCCCTAAGTCCCTTACAGTGGAGCTCAAGGCCACCCATCTGGTGGCAGAAGCTTACATACTGCCTCTCCTCCTCCTCTTCCTTCACTCGCAGGATCCCTCCAGCCCAAGTCCAGGTCTCCTCAGCTAGGAGTTGAGCAAAGCAAAGCAAAGATTTTTATCCCCTGGGATACCTGCATTTCAGAAAATCCATGATTGCCATCTAGAAGTAGTACCAGTTGTAAGGAGAATGAAAATTTTCAGTACCATGAAAGGAGAGAGATTTTGGAACCAGGGAAAGCAAAGAACAGGTTAATCTACTGAAACAGTTAATTCTGTATAAACCCAAGGTCTTTGTCTCATTAAGTTGAAGAACAAAATCATGGACAAAAGGAGAAATTTATGAGTGTGTTTTCGAAAAAAGATAAAAAGTCTTGGACACCCACCAAGAGGAGACAGAAGTCCAATGTACTTTCTTTGTCTTGGTCTTATACAGATAGGCAGACAGCCAGGACTTGTTTTGAACAGGTAGCTTTGTATTTAAAGAAAAATGGTTATTTCACTGCTTTACAGGAAACTGAATTCAAAGAAACCTGGTTATTTTCAATTTTCAATATTTGTGGAAGTTCAGCCGAGAGGTAAGGAGGAGCTGCTAACTGCATGGAGTCCTGAGGGCAAGAGCCTCCTTCCCAGGAGGAAAGGTCCTGCTCTCCTTAGAGTAAGCTCCTGACTTACAAACATTCAAGTTGTGAACTTTCACAGGTATGAAAGGACCTAACATTTGGGGTTTGTTTTTTTTTGTGCTTTACATTTTATATTTGTGTCAAAGGTATACAAGACTCACTCTGTCAAACTTATAAAGGAATCAGACTTAATGACTGAACAGGGAATGGAACTCACTCATGACTTACTGTATTCCCATCCCAAACTTTTATCTTTTGATCTTGTGCTTTCTTTTACATTTTTAAACTTGGCTTAGCTGCTTCAATTAGCTCTTACACTCTTTCATCTGATCCTACTGTTAGGTTGCTCTGACAGCCTACTCATAATAACTAAACTAAATTACTTAAGACAAAATGAGTTAAAAAATAGAACTAGACTTCTCCAACTGTGACTTGGGGAAATAATGACAGGCCAGTTTCCTTGCCAAGAAAAAAAATGACAATACAATCTACTTCATAGGGTTAAATGAGATGGCACCATCTACAATCTGGGCACACAGTAGGTACTCAATAAATTACCACTGCTTATAGTCTGCCTTCTCATGTCCAACCCTCCACTTCCAAAATGGATTTATTTTTCACAATTTCTTCCTTCCTCCATTTCTACATCAAAGATTCTCTTAAAGAAGAATAAAAGTAGCTTAAAGAGAGCTGGATCCCCACCCCTCAACAACTCCCATAGAATCTTCAAGGTCTGTTACAAAGATGAATGGGACAAAAGCATTATTATTACTTGAAGACCTGCATTCCACTCCAAGTCACGCCCTTTGGAGCTGAGAAAGTAAAGGGCACTCAAAATGTGAACATCAGTTGGTCAATTTATGTCATTGAATTCGTCAAAATTAATTACAATAAAATCAATGCAAAATGTCTTGTTTATTCTTTTTATATGAATACTCCCAACTCATTATGCAGTGAATCACAATCTGAGATCCCTAATGTGGTTATTAGATTTTGAGATCCAAATTGCATATTCTTTGCAAATAGCAGATCACTGCCACTGTGGAAATGGTTTGCTGCACTCCTAGACTGAGAGAGCTCACCTAATGCAAGGTACCCTGTAAGTACCTGGTCTCCATAGGTATCTATCTATTTTATATTGTCATTCCCAAGTTCAAGAAAAGGATCATGAGTTTTAAATTATACGTATGTACAATAAGGGAAGATGAAGATGTTGAAGGTACAGGTAGAGGAGGTACAGTTGCTATAGAGAGGGAAACAGCCATGACGTTGGACAGGGTGTGGGAATCAGGGCAGAAACATCTAGCTGATGGCTCTCCCTGTTGCTGACCTTCAACATGACTTGGAGTGTCTTCTGCTTACTAGATGCATTTCCAAGGGCTATGGACACAAACTTTCACCCTCAGACCTTGTGCTTTGGTGTGTTAACATTTTAGAATATGACTAATAGCATTCTATACAT
Organism: Chinchilla lanigera; assembly: GCF_000276665.1. Taxonomy (NCBI): domain Eukaryota; kingdom Metazoa; phylum Chordata; class Mammalia; order Rodentia; family Chinchillidae; genus Chinchilla; species Chinchilla lanigera. The sequence continues at coordinate 5,732,859 of NW_004955425.1, read as the reverse complement.
TTTTCTCTCAGTAATAAAGGAGGCAGCCAAGTCTGTTTGGTTATTTTTCTCCTGTCCCTGAGCTTCTTAATGATTCATCGCTGGAAAACAGTATTTACCATTATGTTCATTTACTTGAAATGACAACTGATACTGATTGGTCCTACCAGCTTGAACTACCAGTAGCACATGCATGAGTATCCCGTCGGGTGGCTTGTCTCATCCGATGGGATGGTCCCATGCCACTCAATGGGACAGGCATGCATGTACCACTGGTGGTTCACAGCTGCCCAGCAGCAAGACATACAAATAATAGTCCCACTGTGAACATGTCAAAAAATATGTATGTACATTAAGTGAAAATCCCAAAGCAGAATACGTAAGATCATACTCTGAGCAGATCTAGAAGTATAGTATTTACTAAGAGCACTTGGGAGGCTGAGATAGGACTGCTTGGAGTTCGAGGCCAACCTGAACTACATAGTAAGAACCTGTCTCAAAATACATACATACTTACTCACTTGCAGGAAGTATCATGTAACTTTGAAAGTGACCTTTTCATCCAACAGTAAAATGTGAAATATTGAAACTATCCTCCAGTTTTGAAAGTATCAGTTTTTAATTTAAAATGGTTTATAATGGCAATGAAATCGTTTAACAATCTTTAAAAATTATTTTAATACTTCTTTAAATGGTGGCTTGATAGTAATTGCTACCCTTAGCTTGACTGAGAACTAAATATACCTTGGTTGCACCAATGATGTGCTACCAAAACATAACAAGGATTTAGTGGATTAATAATATAAATGAGTTATGCAATCCTTCTGAGCAATTTAAAGCTAGCACTCATTCTCTAAAAACATTCAGGGCATGGTGGCACACAACTGTAATCCCTGCACTTGGGAGGCTGAGGCAGGAGGATCGCCAGGTGTTCAAGGCCAGCCTGGCCTACACTGCGAGATACTGTCCCCCGCAAAAAAATTTGGGATATGTCATGACTGAAAATTATTATTTCTCATAGTGTGAGAATCCACTAAATCCTTGTTATGTTTTGGTAGCATGTCACTGGTGAAAGTAAGAAATATTCAGTTCTCAATCAAGCTAACGGTAACAATTACTATCAAGCCGCCATTTAAAGGAAGTAACTAACGCTGAAATTCATTCAATAATTCACTTTTCTCTTGGCAAGTATTACTGAGGAAGTCTCAAGCCATACAGGCAGTGTCTCTGTGGAACGGAAGAAATGTAACTGTTATTTTCAAAAGAGTACTGAAGCCTAATACAAGGAACAATTCTAGCCTAGGGTTTTATAGGAGACAAATTATTTTTAAATCAAATTCTTAAATGTGATAGGATATAAGAAATGTCCATCACAAGCAAATCTAGAGACAGAAAGTAGATTAGTGGTTGCCTGGGGCTGGGCTGGGACTGGGGATTAACTGTAAGAAGGTAAGAAGAATCGATCTGAGTGGAGCGATGGGTATGTTACAAAAATGACTTATGGTGCTCTTTGCAAAACTTAATAAATTTACTAAACGTCACTGAATTGTACAATTATAAGAATTTCATGATGCAAAAATCATACCTCTATATAGCATTTTCCCCTTTCCCTAAGACATAGGGTCATCATTTGGAAATAAGATTCTGATGGGGACTAGAAGGTAACTAAGTAATGATATGCTCAATATCCCAGTTTAAAAATGTTCACTCCTGTGATTTCTAATAATCTGAATTTCAAAAGAGTATTAATTAAGTATATGAAAATGACACAGAAAGTGGTAAAACAATTTAAATCAAAGAAAAGGGTAGACTGAAACAAATTACAGTACAGCCACCCTCCATATAAAGTAGTCCATTAAAAAACAAAAGTATAGACAGGTGTGGTGGCACACACTTGTACCAGATACTTGGAGAACTGATGCAGGAGGACTGTTTGAGCCCACAAGTTCCAGACCAGCTTGGCAAAATAATGAGACTTCACCTCAAATCAATCAATAAATAAATAACACAAACACAAAAACAAACACACAAAAGGGTATATCCAATGACATAGAAATGTGAGGTATACCTAGCTGAACAATGCAAATGTTACTAGGATATGTGAGAAATGTGTGTTATCTATATATGTACAATGTGTATGACTGTATATCTATTTGGAAAGGTAAATACCAAAGCCTTGGAAGTAGAAACAGGCTCAGGGAAAGGTTTTCTAACAAAATTCAGGGAAGGAATGGACAAATGTGTACCAAGGTGCTAAAGTGGTTATCACTGGTTAAATTGGATTTATACTGTTGTTTATGTTGTTTTTTACATATTTTCAGCATAACTGTATACCCTTTTGTATTGGAGACCTGTATAGTGGTCAAAAAATTCTGGAGCCAGATAGCCCATACTGTAATCTTGGTTCTTTGGTTTATTTTCTGTGAGACCTTGAGCAAATCACTTGACCCTCTGTGCTGCTATTTTGGTTTTGCCTCAAATTTATAATAGCAGCACCTACATTATATACTTACAGAGATTAACTGAGCATACTATACACAAGCGGCACTTAGAACACAGCCTGACACATAGTAAGTTTTCTATGTAAGCTTTCATCAGCAGGTGCATCAGTATCTTTTATGCAGACAAAAACATGAAAAAAGCTTAATTCTGTGGGGAAAAATAAGAAATACAGGTGTTGACTATTCTTTATTGCAGATATGTCAATATCCGTATGTGAGCAGAATGCATTGAGCAATAACGAAAATCCACAAATCTTCTGATCCTGTCTCCTGGCCAAGAGAATTATAAGCAAACTCTATAGGCCACACACCAAGGCCAGAGGATGCCTGGGCGGGAACATCCCAAGTGACACGGCTCACTGAGTTGTGACCAACTTACAATGCTGCTGCCCAGCAACTGAGCTGCCTCACAGTAGCAATAATTACTTGTGCGACCAGACCAATGGCAGAGGCTGCCCATGAAATACAAACACTCTGATATAAACACGTATGCTTAATAATTGACCTCAGTGGGACTTGTGGCCTCATCTTGAGACACACAACACAAGCCAATATCAATTATCTGATATTTGAGACAGTAATGGGAAAATGGTCACAGTCCAATAATTGACCAAACCTCTGCTTTGCTGAAAAGCAGCACATTTTCCCCATTTTCCATACTGTGTTGTAGGATGCACTTCAAACTCTGATAGTCCAAAAAATATTTTCCAGTGGTCACCCTCTCAATTTGCACAACCCTAGGAACTCTTTCTTAAAGGAGTAACACATTTGTGGAGTGACTGCTATGTACCAGATTCATCTATAGAGATTGAGGTGTTTCAATCTCTATTTGTACAAATTAAGAAGCCAAGGCATATCAGTGTGTTCACCGCTTACTGAGGTGCAGCACTGAGCAGCAGCCCTGGGAACAAAGCACAGAAAAGCCCATTTCCAGCTGGCACTTCCACTGACTGTGGATTCTTCTACTTTGATTCTCAAGCGGTTCAAAGCATTTCTCCACTAGGTGTACGATGCCAGGGACGCTACCTAACCACGAATGCCTCCCAAAATTGCCTCAAACTTTCTTAATGTCTACATTCAATATTCTCACTGGGGACATCAGAATTCTGTTTTTCCTTTGCTTTCTTTATCCATGGCCAATTGGTTTTCCACAATGCACCAAGGTCTCACCAAAGGACCTGCTAGCACGGCGTGTAACAAGTCTCAGAACTCCTGCTTTCAGAAGCTCCTTCTTCCAAGTAGAGTCCACTGTCTCACTCATTATCCTCCTGCACAAAATGTCAAAGACAAATACACATATGAATTTCTGCTGGCCTTATTTAGTCAACTTGATTTATAAACTAAAGCTCAAGATGCAAGTGGGACCATAGTACAAAACTGTTTGTGTTCAAGAAATCATTTATGAGTTTCCTTCGACAGTCAGACATTTTAAACATCTCCATTTTTCCTGCATCTCAATATAATGTTCAGAAAAGAAAACTGTCATTACCAAACTGCAATAAACTTGTCTGATCAAAGCCTAATTAATAGCATCATTCATCAATTATTCCATCAGTCTGCATTCAAATAGATGTTTAATAAGCATCATGATCATTCAAAACAACAGCAAGTTTTCTAATGTTCTGGCATCCGATGGTTTTGCCACTAAACAGGCACAAAAGTCAAGACAGCATTAGCTTTCTCAAAATTAAATCTATTTTCCCTACTGTAGGCTTTTATTTCTATAAATTTAAATTGTTTGAATTAACTGCAGCCATAAAAGTAGGAGGAGTGAACAAAATCATCAGACAGTTGATCTCAGGTCAAATGGAAAAGAGGGCCATAATCCTACTAAAACTTAAGATTTATACACTTTCTAGGAATAATTCTACATGCCAAATCAAGAAAATACTGTACTACAATAATGCTGTCTTCTTATTGGACACTATTAAAAGGCTCCCCATACATCTGACTATGTATTATAAATACAGATTATCTGAATTGTCAAGAAATCCTGAGTCTTCTCCAGAATTAAACAAACAACTAGTATACTATTTTCTTGACATTTAAGTTAAACCTTAATACAGAGCATACAACAAGCCATTTCTATACTCAATTTTTGTTCAATTAGATCCTTTTTAAGGGGCTGGGGATATAGCTCAGCAGCACAGCACCTGCCTGGCAAGTGCAAGGTCGTGAGTTCAATTTCTGGTACCAGAAAAAAACAAAACAAAACAAACAAAACAAACAGACCCTTTTTAAGCGCTCAAAAAAGAAGTTTGTTCTTTGAAGAACTCTGAAAAATCCATTCTTGATCTGTTCTTTTAAGTCATATTTTTAAAAAACAAGACATAGACACAGTTTTTTTTACTACTACTCTTCCTCAAAAGAGAATAGGCATGGTTACCTTTCACAATTAGCTAGACAGACAATTAATGAACATAAATAGAAGTTCAGGGATGGGGATAGTAGCTCAGCAGTAGAGTGCTTGCCTAGCATTCATGAAGCCCTACGTTTAATCTCCACTACTGAAAAAAACAATAGTAAGAAAACAGGTTCAACCAAACATTTGACATAAGGATACCATTTTCATGTGTTGATGGGAAAGCTCTCTAAAATATACAGGAAACATAGAAAATACACTATACAATATACAATTATACACTATATGATTTAATCTTGTATTAAAAAACTGTAGCGAGCCAGAGAGATGTAGTAATGTGCCAAGAATACCCCTCCAAGAAATCAGAAAAAGAAATATAATCACAGTTACATTTGAGAGCAGGGCTTTTACATTTTTTTCCTGGACTTCAGGTATTATTTGTATACTAACCACATACACACACTCCTTTTATTTATTTTTGATGTTATCAAGGATGCTATCTATCCATGATGTCATGGATTATCAACTTGGGTTCAAGGACAAGGCTGAGTATTTCTTCCTTCCTAAGGTTTTAAACAAAACAATAAATTATGCATTCATTGTGTTTGGAGCTGGAAGCCACAAATAAATTTAGAAGTTCAAAGTTGTGTAATGTGGAAAACAACCTGGAGGGAAGAATCTTTAAAAGCCCACCTGAAAGAACTACCATGTCCAGTCACAAGGAAGTAGGAAAGAAACGTACTCACAAAATGAATTAAACAATTATCTTGGACAAATAAAACCATAATGATAGAATGTATTACAAAATACTTTAGCAAACATTTATAAAGCCTAGGACATAAAATCTCAAACTGAATTATTTCCCATGGAACTATACTGGTAAGTTGTGCTATATATCTGCACAGAATTAAAAAGGAAGCCTAGAATATCATATAGCTGATAGTTTTCAAAACTGCAGCTCCAATTCCTTGTTACGCACGATTTTTGAGGAAATCAATACAAGCAACCTAACAAATTTAATCCTCAGTAATTCCTTAAGAATAAGTCATTAAATTGATTACACAGGTAATGAAATCACAAAATAATAATAATAGCCTGAGGAAAACAAAGTATCACTGGAGGAAAAACATACACACACACTGTGCAATTTACCTGGTTAAACAAAGAAAAAAACCAAACCTCTAACCAGGCAGTGGTAGCGCATGCCTCTAATCCCAGTATCTGGGAGGCTGAGGCAGGAGGACTGCAAGTTCAAGTTCAGCCTAAGCAATTTAACAATGCAGCAAGATCCTGTCTCAAAATTTAAAAACTCGAAAAAAGCAATGGGGATGTAGTTCAAAGACAAGGCCTGGGTTCAATCCCCAGTCCCACCAAAAAAGAAGGAAGGATGCCAGGGAGCAGGAGAGGGAGGAAGGGTGCAAGGAAAGTGCAGAATCTGAAGCTTAGACTTTTGTTTCCCTATATGTTATCCATTTATCATCTCTCAGATTCAAATTCACTTTTTGTTCCCTGATCTAAGGAAAAAAAAAGGCTCTCCAAGCCAGATGTGGAGGAACATGCCTATAATCCCAGAACTCAGGAGGCTGAGGCAAGACGATCACCCAGAGTTTGAGGCCAGCCGGAGCTACATGCTGAGGTTAAGTCCAGCCCCAGATGCATAGCAAGAGCTTGCCTCAAATAAATAAATAAATAATCAATCTAGGCCCCTTAGGTATTTCTCATTTTCTAGCTGGCATGACCTTTATCAAGTTTTTCAGTAGAGGATGACTGGAGTGACACTGGAGGAAGAAGGTTCCAATGTCAGGAGCCAGTGGGCTCTGGCATGCGGGGCTTCTCCAGCACCCTCCTTCAACAGTTCTGCAGTAGAGTGCTTCCCATCAGACGTCTCCCTCTAATAGCTTTCCCTGGCCCCAAAGAATGGGCACTTTCAGCAATTCTAGGAGGTGGGTGTGTAACAAGTTCTGACAGTGCACCACCAAAACAACTTCTCTGCATCCAGTCAGCCCTGGTCCCATCCTTGCCAACATGGTGTGAACCAAGAGCTACACCTCACCAGGGAGAGGGATAGCAGCTGAGCCAAGTCTCCTTGGTGAGCATGCTAGGTGCAATGGTCACTCAGCTATTTCTTTACCCTGAAGAATTTTGTGTTTACTTATTAGACAATTTATAGTTGTTCCAGCACTTGTTATAGCTCACAATTTCTACTGCTAAGCTTTCCCTGCGTGGATTCTGCCTGTCTTTCTCTCTCTCTCTCTCTCTCTAACAGTCTTGCTATGTAGTTCATTCAGGATGACTTCAAACTCAATGATCCTCCTGCCTCAGCCTCCCAAGTGCTGGGATTATAGGCCTGTGCCACCACCCTTGGCTCTGCCTCTAAATGGAAGGAACTTACATAGTCCTTTGACCTGCCAGTATTCCAGGAGGAGAGCATCCTGGCAATGTACACACATAAAAGAAAGAGGAAGCCTCGCTACATGGACTTAAATGTATCACAGAAAGTAACAATGAAAACAAGGGTGAATAAGGGCTTGACTTTGCAAACCTGAAGAAGTGGAGAAGCCACTGGGAGCATTTCTCACATTACTCTGCAGACATCTCTGGATATATCCTTTGTGGCTTTCTCTTCTATCTGCTCTGTGGTTTCTCTTCTGTCTGCCCCTGTGCTCCAACAACAGCCTCCTTTATACATCCCTCCAGCCTGGAGCTGGTGGCAAATTCCCACAGTTGCTAATCTCCTATCATCTTCAATATCTTGGTTTCCTCAATGTGTTTGTTTGGCTTCCTGCCACACCATTACCTGGGAAAATAACTTCACGATATTCCTTCTGGTGCAATTAGAGTGCCCCACCACCACCACTGGCAAGTTACAACAGAATGGGTGAATACACACCTACTGAGAAGCACTAGTCAGAAGCCATCCCTCAAGGCTACAAGCCGAAGTACTGTAGAAACTTGGGAAAATCTAAACTAATGTGCCTTCTTTGGTCTATAAGAGCCAAAGTTAAACTTTATAGTATTTTTGATTTATACAGAAATTCTCTGAAAATGAATCCAGGCTGGGTGTGGTGGCACACGCCTATAATTCCAGCACTGGGGAGGCTGAGGCAGGATCATTGCAAGTTCGAGACCAGACTGGGTTACAAAGTGGGCTCAAGGCCAGCCTGAACTGCATAGCGAGACCCTGGTGCAAAAAGACAAGAAAAAGAAAAAGAAAATGAATCCAATGCCTTGATACTTATTTTCCTTTAGGTTGAACTTTTAGCTGAATCATCTTCCTCAAATTTTTATCTATTCATGGAAAAAATTAAAAGGAAGCGCCCCTACTCAGCCAGGGCATAGCACAATGCTGCACAAGAGAATTGTCTGACGTTATAGAACTGTTAAGCACATATGGTTACTAAACACTTCAAATGTGGTTAGTGCAACTAACAAATGGGATTTTTTTTTTTTTTTTTTTTTTTTTTTTTTTTTTTTGGTTTTTCTCCGGTACCGGGAGCCGAACTCACGACCTTGCGCTTGCCAGGCAGGCACTTTTTGCCGCTGAGCTAAATCCCCAGCCCCACAAATGGGATTTTTAATGAATTTAAATACCTGCATGGGGCCAGTGGCTCCCACATTGGTCAGGAAAGGGTTAGCATGTGGTCACCTCTATTAAGGAGAGGGATTTCCATTGTGGTGGTATTCCTGTGTGTTTTGTCAGAGAGTGGGTAGGTATAGAGAGAAGTAATGTAGAAGTATTTTTTATTCCTTTTGCTCACAATTTTAAAATATTCTAACCTCTATCCTACCTGACCCCATTTGCCTACAAATATGGGTACACAGCTTACTCAGATATAACCCAGTTAACAAATGCTTAGAGAATAAAACTCATCCAAACACAACTGCAGCTTGAGAATGCAGGGATGTGAAGAAAATTTTGGTGGCTGCAGAGGACAATCTAGAGCCTGGACCCATTCAGGGGAAGCGCTGTCTTGGGAAAGAGATGATGTTACAATGCTATCTTGGTTTTTCTTTGTCCTTTCCTTCTTAGTTTTTCCAGGGCTAATTCCCTACTGAATTGTCTCAGTCCATTCCTTACTCTTTTCTCAAGAGGATTTCTCTACAATCTTACTTAGGACTAAAAGGTTTTCACAGGATAAATCTCTCTCTATTCTGGCACTGCTGAAGCTGTGAAAAATATTCCCTTTGAACAGCACTGCTGATGATTAGATTCTGGGTTAGAAACATTTAATTGTACATCTCTGACCTTTATATGGACACAAAACAAATGACATCAGGTTCCCAATTCTCAGAATTCTGCTACTAAAAGTAAATGCTAAGGATTTAAAGAGGTGACTTTCCCAGGCTCCTCCACTGAGACTTATCCAATTTGCTAAAAAGCTTAAAAATCATTTACAATCAATTTCAGAAGACCATTTCTGTGTCAGTATAAATAGAAGAATAGTTTATATAAAGATAAACTTTAAAAATACCACAGCTTCTGGGACCAAAAAGCCCAGGAAACTACATATAATCTATCATCTTGAGTATCAAATAAAATCATACTTAATAAATCTATATGAATTTAAGCAAAACAAAAAGCTATACTTAAAAATTCTGCAAAATTTTGTCTATGAATTCTTTAATGGGACATTTATGCAGTTGTTTGGTAATCTGTGCAATTTAAATGACAATTTAGGACATGCTAATTAGCTAAGTAGGATTGGTTTAACTTATAATTGTAGGTGTAACAATATACTCTAGAATTTACTATACTCATGTTTACATGAACCACTCACTAAATACCGCATTTCCAGAATGAATAAGCACTCAGTGACATTTTTCTTCTCAACATTTTCTAAATTGTGATAATCACATTAATCATAACAATCCAATGACCATCAAATTCTTGTGCTGTAAGTCAGATGGAAAAGTACATTCACTGGGAAGGGAAGCAACTCCTAGAAGCCTTGGACTCAGTATCAGCTTGATGGACTCACCACAGTCTAAGGCGGCCTTGCACCTTGCAAGTTGAAATATATGATGAACAGAAACAGGTTATCATTTTAATAACCATATTGAAAATGACACTAAAGAAAAATGCCAAATGAATATCTTATTGTGAGAAATATAAATCATAGTGTAGACTGGGTGTCACCTGCTGATCAGTGTCTCTCTTAAGAACGTAAGTACATGAGATGAAATTTAATCAGAAGAAGCACAGTGGGTATGCTACGACATAATGCTGCCCTGCAGCCATCTAATCTCTTTACTTTGGGTATCCTTGCAGTAATCCATTCACTGAAGATTTGTTCCAACTTCTTTTAGAGTCCAATCTTTTCCAAAGTCAGAAGAGAAAAAGGGATTTGCCTGTTGACTCTCATGGATAGCACACACATCATAACTATGGTAGGCACCAATCATTTCACAGTGAAAAGAAGGCTTCAGGAGTTTCAGTGAAGAGGAAGGAAGGAAGGAAGGAAGGAAGGAAGGAAGGAGGGAAGGAGGAGGGAAGAAGGAAGGAAGAAAGGAAAGAAAGAAGGAATGAAGGAAGGAAGGAAGGAAGGAAAGGAGGGAGGGAGGGGAAGAGCAAGAAAGAAGGAAAGAGCAAGAAAGAGACTATATGTACACCCTGTTCTTAAAGAATTCATAAAATTCTAAGCTTATCTCTTCAAAAAATGCAAACAGAAGTCTGACATGAGTAGTGAGATGCATTATTCCACATGACTTAAATGTCTGTGTTCCTTTTCTTTATACAATGTATTGGGTCTTTTGGTGAGACCCTCACTTCCAAATGCAAAGAAATCTACATTTGAATCTGCTGACTCCGCAGTCTGGAACTTGTGATTCTGGTACCAAATACTGCAGAAGTTGATGCACAGGAGCCTTGCAAATTCATAAGCAGCCTTCAAACACTTTCAGCACTGCACAATAATATCTAGGCACATCCACATCTGAGAAACTGAAGTGATGGAATGCTGCCAAAGTGAAGAAATTACCTAACAGGCCTCAAGACTTGTGTTCACAGGCACCATCTCAAACTATAATTTGGCTACTATTTCTTTTAGTTTATTATTAACCTGACTCTCAGCTTGGCTTGAATATCAAACACTTGGCTTCAGATCGCACAGAGGTATGCAATTTTGTGTAACCAGCTCAGGGTTCTCTGTTAGCATCACTAAGTTTCTTGTGAATACTGTTTACCCAGCAACTCTAGGTCAACTTGAGCTCATAGGAGGTGGAATATGACCACCTACCTATTTTGTGACCATCACAGAGTTAAGTGGGCTTGAAAGCTAATTTAATGAAAGCCTGTATGGAGTGACAGGACTTAGTCTGTGTTACAAATTTCATGAAGCATGTTCTGATCCCCAAGCCATTCCCATTCTGTATGCCACTTTTGCTGTGGCTACTGTGCCTGTCCCTGGCTGCCACCATTCCAGATGGGAAGCCAGCCATGAATTCACCCCACTGCTCTGAGAGGACAGATTTCCAGATGCAATCTAATGCTAACACTGCTCTATTTATGGGCTCAAGTCACGTGTTTATCATGTTAGTTACAAATGCAATAGGGACCTCCAGAAATAAAATTAATAGCATGCTTATTTTAAAAATCACTAACTCACTTCAACTCTCCAACCTGAATAGAGCCTTTTCCTAAACCATGTAACTTTTCATTAGGGGCCTCTTTCTTACTGCCATCTTCCTAGAAAGTTAACAGAACTGTAAAACATTTGCCTTTACAAGGCAGACATCAGGTAGATTGGGAACACTCTCATGGAATTTCCCTTTCAACCCCTTTCAACACATAAAAAGCACATGTAAGTCAAATACATACAGTGGAGCCTGGTGTGGTGGTGCATGCCTGCAATCCCTGCACTCCGCAGACTGAAGCAGGAGGATCACTGCAAGTTCTGTATCAGGCTCAGCTACATGGTGAGTTCAAGCTGAACTACATAGCAAGACTCTGTCCCAAAAAACTAAAAACACTAAAAACAAACAAACACCCCCAAACCAAAAAATACACACTGGCAAATGCTCTATGGATAAATT
>NW_004955425.1:5616136-5720885 GCF_000276665.1 Chinchilla lanigera | reverse complement strand
GGGGGGGGGCTAGTTCCACACTAACACACAAGTGAAGATAGCAGAAGAGTGACAGTGTGAAACTTGGATTTTATTTGAGGGAGGGGAGGCTGAGAGGGTACAGGAAGTCACTAAGATGACAAAACTAACACATTTGTCCATACACTACCTAGACATGTTGCTTACATTCTATAGCACTTGAAAATACATCAAGAAACCAAAACATCAAGAACAGAATAAAAAAACAAAATCATACTGCTTACAGATACACATGACAAGTTTTTAAAGTGCAGCAATTCCCAAGCACAAAAGTTACCTTCTCAGTGAATTCTAGACTAACGTAACATAGATGACGCTTGTGTTATACACAATTTCATCCCTCCCAAGTGCTTTTTCACTTAGTGTTTCTCTTGCGCTTCCTTTCACGGGCAAAGCAACATCTCCCAAGACATTTACTTCCTAAGATTATATTCCCTTCTGAAGAAAGAAAGAGATGAAGAAAAAGAAAGTGTTTCGATACTGCCAAATATTGCCCTCGAAAGTAAAATGAAACTTTGTGGAGAACCACTAAGTTAAGCTAATTGTCCAAGATCAAGTAAAAACTGTACTGACCTAAGAAACAAGTTCTCCTAAACCCTGGCTTAGTGGAGATTTCTCTTACACCAAGCTATAGCTCCTAAAGGGAAGTCATCTGTTAAACTGGATAAAATGTAGAACACTTCAGATGTGATCATCTGCATTTTGCTACACTGGTAATACTAATCAAGTACTGTACTGTCTCAGTTTTAATACTAATTTCCCAGGGTCTTCAAAACGCTATTCAGTTTCTACAGTATCTCCAAAATCTCATCACCTAATTCTGGACAAGAGTTTAAACATGAACCCAGAAATATGCACAACACTACCTCAAGTATTACTAGTTAAAAGTGGTAAAAGTCATAGCACTAACAGAATAGTAAGAGCTAAGATTTACAGTTTATCACTACATTCTGCCTTAAGCACTTCATGGGGACTATCTAATTTAATCCTTCAATATCTTTAATAGCCCTAGGATAGGTATTCTCTCTCTTTTTTTTTAGAGAGTAGTACATGAGAAACAAACAAAAAAACAGAACAGTAGCAGCATACCAGTATCACAAACATAAACAAATCAAAGCAAGAGCATTCAAAGTGATACAGGGTCTCAAGACAAATTAATACAAATTAACAGTGGTTGTTACATTGCATATTGCTATCCTCAACTACACTGTTCAGATTATCAGATATAAGAATAAAAGATTGCTCAAATCATTAAAGAGAATGAGAAAATAATTCTTCAATAAAACCTTAGAGATAATACAGAGTTTCACTAGACAAGATGGTAGTTCACCATTGTAATTCCACTGCATATTGTTACCTTCAAATCAGTTGCTCAGACCACCAGACACAAGCATGCAAAATTGATCAGAACATAAAAAGTTGTGAGCATTAACTGTTCATTTCAATATACCATCAGACAACAGCAATACAGTTATTGCAGCTATTCATATATATATTTATGTTTTGCCTTCTTTCTTTTTTCTTCTTTCCCTCATCCCAGTCATTCCTACCTTTGAGCAATTTCTTTCCCTTTCCTATCATCTATTGTACATTTTGAGTTTTTAAGATAGGTATTCTTATCTGCACTTTATGAAGGAAGAAACTGAGGGACAGAGAACTTTAAAACTTGTCCATGGTCTGGCTCCAGAATCTGTGTTCATGACCACAACATGACATCTACAGCGCTTCAGAGAACACTATGAATGTCATCTCCTTGGTTTTAAGTACTCCACCCCTACTAATGTAAACTTTTCCCCAGCTGTATCAAGTGCTCTCCGCAGGAACATTACTGGCACCTTGCTCAACTATATCACTCTACTGATCAGTTCTCTTTGGCTACAAGACACACATCCTCTGTTTATAGTGCTGTCCAACCTATATTTTCTATCTCGAAAAAAGAACACGCATAACACTTTTTAAATGTCTCAATGAAACTGATGCTGACATACTTGCGCAATAACTCTATCAGGAAACAAAGGAGTTTGACTGACGTCAATGATCCTCAGCAAACATATGCTAGACATTGATCTTCATCCCTTTATTTCCTAAGTGATCCTGAATCATCTTTTCAAAAATGTATTTCACAATTTTGCTAGACAACAACTTAATCTATAAAACTAGAGTTTCCAGGATTGAACTCTCCCTGTTTTTCAAAGTTAAATCTGCCAGCATGCTTCTCCTTCTCCATCATTTTTACAAAACTACTCCCCAGTGGTTTTAATATCACACTGGCATGTTCTTTGAATATCTTCAAGAACTCAAACCACTTAAAGCCTCTAGGACTTAGGGAGATTTAAGGAGGTACCAAGACATCCTTGGTTGGCCTTGGGAAGGTGAGTGGGTGTTCTGTGTGAAACACCATAGATGGTGAAGGAAGGCAGTAGGGAGAATACTAGAATAGATTCTGTTCATAGTCTTCTATGAATGTGGCACTGTTCTACTACATCATGACATGCTAACAGGTGCCCTGGCAAATGGATTCTCCAAACTGGCCGCCTCTGATGAGAGATACAGCTGCCTGCTTGTAACAAGTCAACTCTGAGTGCTTACTGGATATACCTTCTGTGATCTCACCATCCACTTAAGTGTTAACACAAATTTAAATAATTTCACCTAGCATACAAAATAATGAAGGTGTGCCCTCACACACACACACACAAATTCATTGCTAGCAATCTAGAGAACCAGCTCTCGGTTTCATACAGAGAAAGCCTAATTTGTACTCTGTGAGGAGCAGAAAGAATACATTTAGAACTAAAAGAGCTTTACAAGAAAAGTAAGGAAAAGTAAACAAAGATCAGCAACTCTAAAGGAGCTATTGAGAGGTGGGTCCATTCAGTTAATATTTGCAACCCACAAGCTTCTAAAGTAAATATAACGATTCCTGAACTTTGGTATTTTGGTACTGAGGTAATAACGACCCTTTAAACCATTTAAAAATTAGTTTTGAACCAGAAATCTCATCTAGATCACTTCACATAGAAAAATAAACACTATTTCAGGAGCAATTGGAGCCACACAAGAAAAATAACAAACCTTAAATACTAACTTCTAAATAAGCCAGCTATGAAACTGGAAAGTTATATAACCTTGCCGAGGTCATTTTTTCAACTGTAAAACAGGGATAGTAACACCTCTACCTGTTAGCACTGATGTAAAAATTCAATGAAGTAATGGATAGAAAACAGCTCAGCACGTGAAAAAAAGTTAAATGTTCAGCTTTGTTACAACTATTAGATGACCTTAATACAGTCCAACTTTAATTATTCCTTTAGATTCCACAAACTGAAACATCTGAGACTTTATAAAATGTTTCCCTCTTCGCATACCTGACAGGGCTTTCCAACCGCTCCATGGGCCTTAAAGCCATTTTTTTCCAAATATCACAAGCTGCTTGTCACAGTGGTACATACTGTAATCCCACCACTCTGGGAGACTAAGGCAACAGGACCCTAAATTCAAAGCCAGCCTCGGCAGTTTAGGGAGACCTTGTCTCTAAATCAAAAGGGCTGTGACTGAAGCTCAGGTTCAATCCCTGGTACTGAAGAAAAGGAGGGGATTCCAAGTAGTTACCTTTCAGAGGCGCTTGATCAGTTAAACATAAAGCAACTACATTTTAACGATTAGCCAAGGAGCTGGAAAACAGTATTCCTAGACATTCATTAGGCAACTGAAGTTTCCAACAATTTTAACTATTCCACTTAGAAGTGATTACTTTTTTACAGAGGTTTCCTTCATAGAACTAAAAAAAGCTGCCAAGAATTTTCTTGATTTCCCTCTCTCCTGTCTACTGACAACATCAATCTTCATAAATGCAAAGGTCATAAATGCAAAGGGTAAGGACAAGATTCACAACTTAATTCGTAACAACGACTCACTTTAAAGTTTCCCACTATTCTTTGTGCTACTGAGACATCTTCAGCCTCATTTCCTAATATGCAGTGTTTCCAGCCACCACCAGGTCTCTGCTGTGCTGTGCACGTCCCTAGTAATCGCAAGATTCTATTTTCCTTTCTCCACCTCATGCAATAAATTAACTGGGGGCTGAAGGATACAGTTCAGTACACACGAGACCCTGGGTTCACTACTCAGCATCAAAAAAGAAGAACTACTAATAATTCAATTGAACAAAAAACTGAAATAATTTAAGTAACAACTACATAGAGCAAAAGCATTTTAAGGCAAATATTCTGCATTCTTTTCCCAGTATTTATTTCCACCAATTCCACAAGAGCAATTAGCTCAGCCACACAAAACACACAGCTCCCAGATAAACACACTCCACTCCAAAACACGGGCAGCACGTGCTTCCTTATGGAAACTTAGTACAGAGCTCAACCACCAGCCAGCTTCACAACAGCCAAAGCAGTTAGAAAAATGACATCTTCCTACAGGAACTGAGGTTTGAGAGTCAGTACTTTCCCAAAGCTTTGGAACCAAACTGCAGATATGATCCTGCTCCCTCATTAGGAAGCCTGAAGAACCACAAACTGAAACCACCCCTCTTGATCCTTCGTTATCAAACCGCAGTAGTTACCAATATGCGATATTTAAGAGTTTTGCTGATTCCACCAAGTCTATCCTGCCCCATTCTTTCAGCAACTGCACTGAGGAGTAACTAACTAGCTACTGCTATATTAGCATTAAGTGGGATCCAGTAAAAACTAAGGTTTCTTTTATTTCTCCGTGATAGATGAAGCTGCACAGACTGCCATACTGGGTGTTTTCTGGAAGACTTCAACCGCCTGTTTCTTCCCTTCTTTCAATCAGGTCCCAGTCTGCGGAGTGCTCCAACCAACGCCTGCCCCAAGAGCATTCTAAGGAACCACAGAATCGCTGAAAGAGCAACACTTACAGTCTCCCCTCCTTGAGGCAGCCTCCGGGAAAACTTCCAGGAGCACCAAGTTTGCGCGCGGCTGGGGCGCGCTCTGGGCTTGTGCTCCCGGTGTGCGCTCCCTGCTCCAGCGCAAGCAGACAGGCGAGCGCCCGTAGGGACGCCGGGCCCACGTTGTCCCTCTCCCCCGCCTGCGGGCTCGCTCGCAGGGACGGCTGCGGGCCTGGAGTCTTCTGGCAGACTAGCAAATCCGCTCTAGGAAGGCAGCTGCGAATCGGGAAGCTAAGCCCCAGCTCAGAGGCTCCAGCATGGAGGCGGGTGTGGCTGACAGCAGAGGGTTTTTGGAATGCTGGGGTGTGGCCCTCTGCCAAGGCAAAAAAGAAATGAGTCAGCCCGTCCACCTCCAACCAATAAGCATGTCCACTGCTGGTTAAGGCGGAACTTTTCTTTCCTGATTTATACCAAGTCTAGGAGCCTTTCACAGCTTTTTCTTTAATTCTTTAACTTCAGCACAACTTTCACAAAGTGGGAGGTTGCCCTTTAAAAAATCTCAGGGAACAAGGATTAATCCTTGCATTTCTATTGATAAAAGTTTTTGATTTAGGATTTCTAAATGCAAAGAGGATCAGATCTGACTTCTCACACTGTATGACCTTGGGCAGTTTAATTATCTGCAGTAAAGAGGATAAAATGCCCACTGGAGTTTGTAAGGGGTATTATATGTAGTAATACTGTACTTGCAAAACATTTACCACAGTGCTTGACAAAGTAGCCACTCAAAAAAAAATAAAGCTAAGTCTGAGTATAGTATCAGAAACTCCAAAACTATAGACAAAATGTCCCACAACTGTTTAAAATCTTTTTAATGGTAATTATTAAAAATGTTAGAAAAACAGTTCTTTTGTATTGCTTGGTCTGAGTCCTTTGTTTAAGAGGTAAGGAACTTGGGACTTTTGACTTAGGAGTCTGATCTGGTGTTCCTATTACACAATTAGCAAAGAGAAGGAGGAGGAGGAGGAAGAAGGTAGGAGGGAGGAGGAAAGACCATGTTGGGGTGATTTTACTTGGGCACTTTTTATTACTTTTTATTTCTGTTTTTTGTTTGCTTTTGGTTTTTTGCTTGTGGTGCTGTGGACTGAACCCAGGACGTGGGTACTAAGCTATATCCCCCACTCCTTTTTAAATTCTGAAACAGGGTCTTGCTAAATTACTAAATTGCTCAGGCTGGGTTTGAATTTGCAATTCTCCTGCTTCAACTTCCCAGAGTGCTAGGGTTACAAGTGTGCACCACTACACCTGGCTTAGTCCATAATTAACATCAGTGGGTTTTTTGTGTGTGTTTTTTTAATTTTTAAAATAATATCTTAGTCAACAAAATGTACCTGATATTTTTTAGAAGACTGCCTTATATTTTATTGCTAATTATAACCATCACCACACTATTGATCTAAAATGTCCATTAAATTGAAAAATCTTGTTTCTTAATCTCACTGCCAGGTATGATAGCCCATGCCTGTAATCCCAGCACTGGGGAGGCTGAGGCAGGAGAATCACCATGAGTTCAAGGCCAGCCTGCACTACATAGCGAGACCTTATCTCAAAAAGCCAAAAAAAAATTTTTAATGGATTTATATATTACTTGAAAATACATTGATGAATGAGTACTTTCATTCAAAGCTGGAACAAGTATGATAAGATACTTACCTGGACAGTGTTCAAATGAGAACGTTTAAATTATGTATATCAAATGCACTAGAAACATAATTTCTATTTTTGTACTGTTCTCATGCCCTTTAATCTCTAGATTCCTTTACAAAGATTTGTTAGAAATGATTTTAGGATCACGTTTCTCAAGACCACCAGGAATGTCTGCTAAAAACTGCAGATCTGGAGCCCAGATATTAAGGTTTCGAGATGGTTCTGCACTCTAAAGTTGGACAACCACTAATCTCAAGAACTGCTGCAAGTCATATCTGGCCCACAGATTTGTTTGCTCCGATTTCAGTATTGACATTGTCATTTTAAAATTTGGTGTGTTTGTAACCCTCAAAAATTTGGAGTTTACATATATAAGTCTAAATTTTTGGCTTTTCTTGAGGTATCAGGGTATTATTATTTTTAATTTTTTTTATTTTAAAGAGAACAGTAAATGAGAAAAAACAAACAAACAAAAAAATAGAACAGTAGCAGCATACCAGTATTACAAACATAAACAAATCAATGCAAGAACATTCAAAGTGATACAGGGTCTCAAGACAAAATAATACAAATCAACAGTAGTTGTTATATTACATATCGCTATCCTCAACTACATTGCTCAGATTACCATATGTAAGAATGAAAGATTGCTCAAACCATTAAAGAGAATAAGAAAATAATTGAAATGAACAGTTAATGCTTACAATTTTTTATGTTCTGATCAACTTTGCATGCTTATGTCTGGTGGTCTGAGCAACTGATTTGAAGGTAACAATATGCAATGGAATGACAATGGTGAAGTCCTACCATCTTGTCTAGTGAATCTCTGTATTATGTCTAATGTTTTATTAAATCAGTGTTTTTACAAGGTAGAGTAAATTGACCCCATCTCAAAATTCAAAAGGGAGATGAAGATGTACAGTAGTTTAGTGTGAAGGCCCCAGGTTCAATTGTCAATACAAAAAAAAGTAATTTTGGAAATATTCTTTCTAGGTCACTGTGTTTTAAACATTTATTTTGGAATAAAAATATTTAAAATAAACTGCAGGTAGCTGGGAATTAACAAGTTATAGGAGACTACAGAAAGGCTAATTTCTGAGTTCCTGTTAAAATACAGTGCCTACTAAGTGCTTCTAGAGGGGAAGGAAAAGATATTTTAAAGTTACAAAGTAAACCTTCCTGGCTTTGGAGAAGAATTCTCTTTTAACTTCCTCATATTTGTTTAAAGTTAGTCATTTCACAGGCAAGATTCATTCAAAATAAGACCTAAAGTGAGGTCAGAGGTTTTCCTAAAATGCTGTTCCTTTTTTATTCTCCAAAATAGGCTGGAAGAGGTGGACAGAACCCTGCCACTGGGGGCAAAACTCCCTTCCTAGTCCCATCCATGCCAGTAAGCAGCTAGGTGAGTTGCTTCATCTTTCTCTGAGGATTTCTGAGTTCTTATAGCCGAGAGCCCAAACTACAGTCAAAAGGGCAAAAGCAAGACAGCCAACACATGAAGCTGAGCCTGTCTCCTCCAAGAAGATGCTCATACATTTCTCTCAACTCTCATATAACTTTAAGGACAATCTTACTCTCCTAGGTGCTCTAAGTTAAACTTTGAAATCATCTGAGCTCCTTCCCTCTCGCCTGACAATTCACTATCACAGGGTATAACATGAAGAGTTCATTTACATCTGTACCACTTTTCCATTCCTGGTTCAGGTATTCATCTCCTCACACCACGGCCACTGAGGCTGAGTGCTTTCCAAGGGCTGTACCAGATGGCAGGCTCCTTCCTCTGTGCCTCCCAAGACATCACAGCCATCACAGGATGAATGTCAAAGTTCAGCATGCCATTATGTCATAAACCTTTCCTCTCTATTAAACAACTGTAATTTTATAGTAGAGATCAAAAGAGAAACAATTTGTTTTAAAGCAACTTTCCTCAAATATTCATGTACATTTTAACTGTATACTTTTAAGAGTGGTGATTATTTACAAAACTTGCAATTACGCATACTGGGTGAACTGGTAATATGTTGGCTGCTATAATATTAGCTCTTATACATAAGAAAACTACATAAAACCTACGTGTATGTGAATAGCGTATGTGAATAACAATACATTTCATAAAGTTGTGAGCTAAAAAGTGCAATTGTGTTGGGATGTGTGTGTGTGTGGGATCTATAGAGATATAGTGCTTTGAATATAGATGAAGGTGGGAAAGGCAACATGTATAGGAAAGAGATGATCTATGTAATTCACTTCTACTGTTTAGCACTCATTCAGGCTTTAAATTCAGAGCAGGTGCTCCATCCAGGAAGAAGGCTTCAGGTGCAAACAGAACTCAAAACACTTAAAAGGCCCAGTGTGGTGGTATACATCCACAATCCCAGCACTCTGGCAGGCAGAAGCAACAGGATCTCAAGTTCTGGTCCTACGTTGGCAACTTGGTGACTTAGAAAAATGCTGTCTCAAAAACTAAAATATAGAAGAGAGGTAGGGATGGACCTCAGTGCAAAGGTCCTCGGTTCAATCCCCTCACTACCTAAAAAAAAAGTTTCCCATACATAATACTTGTGTTTTGGAAACAAGAAGGACACCATTACCAATGTGATAAAAACATTCTCACAAGAGAAAAGGGGTAATTGCTTCTAGGGTAACTATACTGCCTAAAACTAAACTGCAAGGTACAAGGATTCTCAATACAGAGTTCTGGGACAGGGCAGAGCAACAGCCCACAGGCCCAATGTCACAATGTTCACTCATTCACAAGCTGGCTCTTATCCCAATTCCGCCACCCCACTCTTAAAAAACTGCAAGGAACTGACTGTTCTACTCAACAGCATATTTTCACTTCCACACCTAGGTAAACACCATTCCTCTGGCTGATGACCTCACACTCTTACCACTTATCCCACTCTGGCTGGCCCTACTTGAACACTTCTCGTGCCACTTCTCACTGGCCCAAGTCCTGGAGATCTCTGATCTCTCCCAAGTGCCTCCATACCTTACTCTTTATACCTCCAGTTCACAACCAAAGTATATAGCGTCTCAATACTTTCTTTCTGCGGTCCTTGACCTTTCTCTCTCTCACCAGATAACAAGAATCCATCTGAGGCAAAGAGTGTCTTTCAAAGGCTCTGTATCCACATGGCCTTAAAATAAACAGTCATTGTTTATTGCTCTAATGATGTTTAAGTTATATAACTGCCACAATGAAGAAAGGAAAACTTTCCTGACACAACCCAAGAATAAACAAATATTATAGTTGTTCAAACCAGATGGCAAGCAAAAGCCCAGCAGCAGATGCGCTTCTTTGCTCTGTATGACATGTTCCAACAATACAGAATCCACTGAGAAACCAAATCCAGCGCTTCCTAAAGGAAGGATAGTTTAGAGAATAGTGTCCTCACATCAAATCTAAACTTCTCAAACACAATCACTGAGAACAGAGACAATCATTCTCTGCTATCTTCTTTCAAGTAAGGAATACAAAATACATATTTGATAATTTGTCAAAATACCAATTCCTCTTTATATACAAACACCTCTCTCAATGTGTTAATAGCCAGAAATATCTACCTGTTACAAGTAAATGACTTTATTAATAAATCAGAGGTAGCAAAAGGCAGTTCAAGACAATGTAAGTATTAGAACCATCAGACGCATACATTTATTTAAATAGTCTAAAGTGGAAAGCAATGTATTTCTATTTCAGTATGCTCTAACATACCAAGAATCATTACTATACACACATACACAGACACCCACAGGCATTCTTTGATTAGACATTTCTGCCGTTATTACAGGTGGAAAGAAACACTACCACTGTCTTCAAAAAGTGGTAATAAATCAGCTGCCCTATTATACAATAAATTATTATAATTGCTCATGACAAGGTACTAATAAATCTCTCAAGTATAAACAATCAAATGAAATAGTCAGCATCCTTTAACTCACCGGTAAAAAACAGTACCAACCAAAACAAGGTGGGACATAGCGACTCAAAATAACACAGCAACAGTAAGCCACAAAGATAGCTTAGCTGCTGCATTTGTCAGCTTTCCGGTTGCCAAGGCTCAATACCCAACACCCACAATCTGAAGGAAGAGAGGTTTAATTTCGCTCAGAGTTTCTAGGGATTCAGTCCATGGTCAGCTGGCTCTAAGGCAGAAACATCACGGCAGATGAAAGATGCTAAGTTCATGGTAGCCAGAAATCAGAGCAAGGGAACAGAACTAAAGAGGGACCCAGATGTGGACCCCAAGGTCATCCCTCCATAGCCTATCCAGGCACATCTAGAACTGTGCTTTATTAGTCCCATGGGGCACGCCCAAGCCAATCAAGCCCAGCATTAACTACCACAATTGGGCTTTACCATCAACTCAAAATGAACTCTGCCAGGACAAGATGGCATCTTTTCTCCTGTAAGTTGGCCTTTGTCCTCCCTTCCTGAAATCTGCCTTCTACCTAACTCCCAGCTCTGACACTAAGAACTGCTGTTGTTTTCATAGTCATATATATTTTTTTAATTCTGAAGAAAGAGTCATACTAGTTCAGTGTGGGGCAACAGCTGGTCTACACTAAGATCACCTAGTTAGACTGGTGGGTGTCTTAGTTACTTTTCTCTTGTTGCTGTGACAAAATATCCAATGCCCAAAAGTAAGGAAGGAAAGGTTTATTTAGCTTACAGTTTGTGGAGGTTTCAGTCTATAATCAGCTGGTTCCAAGGCAGAGTGGCAGGGAACAGGGGCAACACTTCACGGCAGCACAAGACAGCAAAAGCAGCAAGAATAATAAAGGGGACAAACAGTGGGAAGAGAAAGTCTCTTTCCCTCCCTTACACTGTATGCAAGCTATTCACCCCAGGGCCAGGGAAAGTGTAGCTCTCACATGCATAATCCCAGCATTGGACCACAGATCAATCAAAAACTCTAGATGCCTGCCCCATGACTGCATGAGGCTTGGGGGGGCACATCTAGACATAAAGCATAACAGTGGGAAAAGTAGCAAATTCCTCCCAGAACATGAGTTTGCTTCCCAAAATGGGAAGATGGGCTCATTTTTCTATCTGTAAGGTATCACCACCTACCAAGTAACTTCACTTTAATACCTAACAGAAGAGCTTGTCCAAGCAGTTCTGGTAATAAATGACTTTTGAAAGGTTCATTTCGAGGTATAAAGTCAATGACCTCTTTCCTGCCACTTGAAGTGCACTTCTCTGGAGACAGTATGTCTCTGGCATACAGGCTGGCTTCTCTCCCAGTCCTTAAAAGCCCATTCATGACTGATCTGAAAGACAATATTTCTAATACTGTGCTCAAAGTCCTTTCATAACATTGTTCCTAAAGGAAAATGTATTTGAAATTCTGCCAAGGACAAGAAAAACATACCTAATAATGAAAGTGGCTTCTATTTTATACACATTAATGTACATTTCATTCACATACAGCACTGCAAGACAGGTATTAACAGCCACACTGAACCGGTGATGAAACAGGGAGTTAATAAAAGTACGTATGTCCAAGGTCAATGCCCAAGCCCAGTGAGGGCCAGCTTCAAAACCATGTCTATTCCTCAACTTTTCAGTGTTCAAACATGAATTTGGAATGAACTGAGTTCAGCAACTGAGGTATCACTGTATGAATTCAATCTTAAAGGAAACAGCTAAATTGGACATTGTTTTCACCCAAAAACTGCTCATCAGGCAGACCTCTATGAGGTCCTTGGTGTTAATCCATGGTTCGGAGTCAGAACTAGTCATTACTTTTGACATACATCAGATCATGAGAAAAGTGACCTGAAATTACGATAAGTCAACTCTAAATTATCCCAGTTAAGGTATTACTAAGGCAAAACAAATTGGTTGTCCCATGGCAAAGCCTAAAACATACTAGATGCCATAAAAAGAGAAATGAAAGGAGTACCCCAATTAACAATAAAGAATTATTTCATACATCCTGGAAAAGAGAATAACTTGAGGAGGGGAAAACAAATCACAGAAAACAGTCAACTGATGAAGACCTTAATTGTATTATGACTGTGTGTTAAGTAATTTACATGACAGGAAACAAAAATTAACATGTCACCTGTGAAATTGACATACTGTGTATGTCAAAGAAAAGAACAGACAGTGAACTAGTGAAAAAGTCAGTACAAACTGTTTGACTGAAAGCTACAAATTGAGAACTGGGAAGCTTAACATGCAGTATAAATTAAATGATAAAGTGAACATATGCTAAGGATGAAGCGGAGACAATCTATGCCAACTAACAGAAACAATGACACTGGAAGAATACTGAACTCTGGGAGTGGGTACAGACTAATGACTATAGCTCCCAGATTATCAAGTGGCACTCTCCTTGCTGACACCCCTGCCTCGATCCCCAGCTAGTTGGAAATATAGCACCATACTTTGAGACTCCTGGAGGCCGAGGCCAGGGCTTGTGTTATTTTAAACCTCCAAAAGTCCAAACTTTGACACAGGATATGTTTTATAAATGCTGTAAGAAAAAAAAAAAAAGAAAGAAAAGGGTCATTTTAGTCAACCCTAAATTCCTTTTTTGAATTGGTAAGTTCTGATCAAGGCTGATCTCTTTATTGCACGAAAATCTGCAGTATAACACTATCCCTCAAGGTAAAAAAGGAAGCTCTTGGTATTACTGTGTGTGTATGTATCCTGAAAGAGAGAGGGTGGTACATAAGGGGTACATCAGTTCAGGCTAAACTACAGTCTCCAACTGTATGTCTCCAACTTACGAATAAGTTCCATTGCAGGAGAACGTTCATAAGTCAGATTCATTTGTGTGTCTGACAAAGTCAGTCTTATACACATTTAACACAACCATACAATGTAAAGCATTTAAAAAACCAAACACATACACAACTACTGTAAATAAACTATTTTTTACTTTTATGCACAATAAGCACACAGCAGCACAACTATGATAATGTCCAGCAGACACATGAACTATTCTCATCATCTGTTCATATCTATGAATCTTTGTAGTACAAGGTCCACTGGTATTTTTGAAAGTTAGCAACTTGAATGTTCACATGTTGGGGACTTACTGAATGCTGCCTGGTTCCTGTTTGGTTCCTTGCAGATTCCATGCGTCTTCACTCTGGGACCAAGGTAGGAGGAGCACCTCAATTGGGACATGCAAAAGGCAGAACCAGGCCATCCTACCAGGTTCTGCTCAGAAATGGCACAAACCATAATCATTTACATTTCACTTGCAAAGTAAGTCTTATGGCCAAGCTAGCCATGAAGATTCAGCTTTCAGTAGAGTGGGATAAGATAATTCTCTCACTGAATGGAGGGAGGGGAGAAAGAACAGCTAGTATTTTGGTAATAATATAAGCTACTACAAAGGAAATGGAACATCACTTGAGCAGAGCTTTTCCTCATCCTGTAAGATGCCGTTTTAAGAAGCAGTCCTTCCATTCTATGGGACTTTGTGCTATTCTCTTAATCTTTCAGATACTATCTTGTTATACCCTGACAGCCATCCAAGTGAAGTCCCAGAACTTGCCTAAGACCCCGCAGTGCCTAGATCAGACCTCCAAAGCTACCTCTCTCACTGTCTTTGGCAGGTCAATATTTAAAGCCTCCATTTCACTTTAAAAAAATCAACATAATAGGTCTCCCAGGGCTGTTGAGACATTATAGAAGGATTATTATTAAATGATGACACTTGCCTCTACCCATATCTTTCTCAAATTATATTTCTTCCCAAAACAAGGAAAATTAAGAACAAATGAAGAAATTAACAGTTGTTCATTTAAAGTACAGTATACTTTTCCAAAATGACCCCAGGTTGAGAACGAATGAAAGGGCTCTGAATCAACTACCCTCTTATCCTCCATCTCCTGTCCTTCCTTATTTGCATGTACTGAACTACAATTCTAGCCCTCTCTTTGAAGATCCTGCCTAGACCACAGAATAAGTGCACCATGAAGGATACATAAAGGTGTTCGTTTTGGTGTACTTAATGAGAATGAAAAGCTAAAAATAACCAAAATGCCCAGTAAGAGAGAACACTATAAATCACATCAGCACAGAAAGCTATATAATAATAAAAATATAGTGTCTGTATATTTATTGATATGGCATTATTTCAATATATTGACAGTTGAAGTAGATTACAAAACAATAGTTAAAACCTGGTTGACCTTGGGTGTAAAATGTGTTTCTAATCTAGGCACGGAAAGGAGGTTGCAGAATACAAAAACACAATGTCAATGGCTATCTCTTAGTAATGATAATACTGTTTTCCAGTTACTTCCAAATTATCAATGTTAATTTTTATACTTTTTTTTTTGTTTTTTCTCTGGTACCGGGAACCGAACTCATGACCTTGCGCTTGCCAGGCAGGCGCTTTTGCCGCTGAGCTAAATCCCCAGCTAATTTTTATACTTTAATAGAAGACATCAGTCATCTAATATTCAAAATTCAAATATCCTCTGCTCCCAAACTCTTCCCTGCCCCAGCCCACTTCTCCTGCCCTCCAGATAAATTGTCTCTCCCTCCTGCGCACTGTATACATCTTTCACAACATCCATCACATTCATATTGAAGTTAGGTTTTCTTTTTTCATGCTTGATTACTGATTCCTAAAATGGAAACAGCCTGTTTTATTTGTACTATAATCCACCATCAAAATTCACGATTCCCAAGTATCTATCAAACTGTTGATCTATATCATTAATCTCAATATAATGTAAGACTGTAAACTGGACATATTTAAAGACTATACAATTATCAGCTCTCTAATCAGAAATTCACTTATACTTGGGATGTTCAGAAACAGTGTAAGTCCATTTTGGGGAGAGAGATGATATAGAAATGAGAATATTTTATGTGTGGTAAAATCTCTCCATCAGGTGTTACTGCTTTGCTTTCAAAGTTACTAAATGCACCCTCCATCAACATAAGTCACAGGGCAATACTTCACAATCCAGGCTAGGCTCTCAGATTTTAATCATAAACTTCTGAATGAAATGTTCAAGAATTAATTTTGCAATAATCCAATCGTTGTCTGACTCATGGGGAACTATAAATATCTTTTGTTTTAAGAAGGAAGTGAATATTTTAAGGTTTTAAAGTCTGATTCAGGGGATATACTCACAAGAATATTTTGAAATAGTCAAAGCATTTTTTAAGTTTTAATAAAGGAAGTGTCTTGAGAAGTAGATGTGAGATTTAAAATAAAAACAATCATCACAATCTTAAGCTATTTCTTAGCAATTTTAGGCTTCTATTATTCTCTTCTAAAGGGCAAATTAAAAAGGCTAAAGAAGCTGTTTCTGTTTTTTTAGTTAGTTTTTGTGATGGTGGGATTGAACCTAGGTCTCAGGCAAATTAGTCAAGTGCATCACCTCTAAGCTACATCACCAGCTCTTTCTATTTTTTGAGACAGGGTCTTGCTAAATTGCCCAGCGGGCCTCTAAATTTCAATCCTCCAGCCTCAGCCTCCCAAATATCTAGGATGACAAGTGTCTTTGTGCACTATGGCACCAAGCTAAGAAAACGCTTCTTGAAGAAACAATAAAATACCGAATCCAGTTTCTTTTCTTTCCTCCATGTTACTTCCAAGATTTTAATCAAGCCAAGGTGAACTTTAAGCTTCCCAGGTTTTCTTTCATTTCTCTCTGGGGACAATTTACTTTTTCTTAAAACTTAATTTTTTAATCAAAAGCAAAACAGCATGCAGTAGTAGGTCAGGAGGCAGCCTGGCTGCTCAAGCCTCCAGCATCATCATGTGAAGGAATGCAGATTTGAGGGAATATGGAGGAAAGGACAGAAGGAAGCTCAAAAGGTAGTTAGCAGTCTGACCCATCTCCAAGTATTATCCCTCAACAGCCAGAAGGGCAAAGGATTCTAGGGCGTCACAGAGCTTAGTCAACAACTCAACAATGCCACATACCTCCTCAGCCAAAGAAATTTAAATTCTAAATTGGTCCTAGCATTTATCTTCATTATCAGAAGCCATGTAAGCATGATAACCACATGTATTAGCATTATCATTATCATAATGAAACCAAAGTCAAGTATATGTTAACTGTCAGATAATTAACAAATATTGATGGTGATTGGGAGAAGGTATAGGCAAAGAACTCAACTTTAATCATTTTCACCCAGTTTGTATTTATTTCTAAAATGCACCCACAAAAGCAACTTGAGAAATGGGACAAAAGGAACCACTGGGACCAAGAATGTCCATATTTCAGATGGGCTATTACAAGTTTAATTTAAATGGTGATTTGGTACAAGGAATCATCTTTTAATTCTTCAAAGACTTTTGATTTATGCATCAAACAAATGGTGCAAAAAAAAGGCACACTTACCAAGAAAGAATTAACACAAAAGTAAAATTTACCCAATGTTAACATCAGTTGTCCAAAGTTTTTGTGTATTTACTTTTTAAAAACACTTTTTTTACTTTTAAGTTATCTGAGTGTGCTGACCTTCAGATGACTTAAAGGTAATTCACCCAGTAAGTAAAGGAATTCCAAAGAGTTATCAAAAATTTACTTACAAATTATGCAAAAAATTTCTTGTCATCTTGGCTTTCTATAAGATACCAGCTTCTCCCATTGTTCCAGTACACTCCCATCACCTGTTATTAGAGAAAACAGTCTGATTAGTTACAGGTCTTCATTTCTGTATTAGTCTTTTCTTCTTTATACCTAAAACAGAGAAAAATAGTCATCTCTTCCCCTTTTTTTCTTTACAAGAACAGTAACATAGAAGAGTACCCTAAGGAAAAAATGTAGGCCCCTGTGTGAGAGAGAAGACCTGGAGCAGCACCCCCATGTGACAGAGCCAATCCCAGGGAACCCCAGGGAAGCATAGCACAGGGAAGCAGAGGCAAAGACTGAACAACCTACCCAATCCTGGATGAAGACAACATCAGGGGAGAGAAGGAGCCATCAGATTGTATGAATGTCAACAGTAAGCCCAACAGCCCACTTAAATCTCCACCCTGTAACCAACATCCATCAGAGAACAGAAGGCCGGTCATGTTCCCTAATACCAAGGGGAACAAGGACATACCTGGGCTTGAATGGTAATCATAATCTAGGAGGAATAAACAGAGGGGCCCCTAGAGCAAAAAGAGTGCCTCAAAGATCCACAGGCCCTAAAGCGATGCATAGAAAACCATGACTGACTGGATCCCAAGAATGCAAATAGTGGAAAGAAACCACTCATTCAATAATACAAGAAATATTTTTGACTCAATTTTTAAAATTTTCCTATTTTATATTATTTTTATCTTTTCTTCATCATGTTTGCTTGGGGTTAGGGGTTTTTCTATTTTATTTTTCTCTTCTTTTAGTTTCTTTCCTCCACCTTTTATTTTTATCTTTTACAACTTTTTCTCTTCCTTTTTTCCTTTATCTCCTATTTTTGCTGTTTATCCTTCTGATTCTCTTTCTTGTTCATTCCTTGCAGTGACTGTTCTCTGTCACAATTCATTTCCTTTTACTCCTTAATAGCATCTTCTATCTTACTTTCCTCTCCTTTTCGTACTCTACTATTTCATTTTTAAAATTTTGCTGCTTTCTTTTTTCCTTTTCCATTCTCTGGTTCTCCACTACCTTCACCTATACTGGAATAACTACTAAGCTTTATGAATCTCCACAAAAATAATTTCTGCCATGCCTATTGAATACTGTGTCACTGTTAGTAAAGGTACAGTTGTTCCATTTAGTAGATTGTTAGTGTAAGTCAAAAGTAGGTCAATATTTGGCTTGACTTAATAATTAAACGTCTCTTTTCTATGGATGAGAGTGGTACTTTATTTGTCCTTAGGGTTTGTCAATAGTAAGTCCCTGACTAAACAAACATTGGAGTTGTGAACTTTCACAGGTGTACTGTGTAAGACTCACTTTATTGGTTCAGGAACAAATTCAACTTACAAACAATTCTCTTGAAATAAAACTCATTTGTAAGTCAGGGATTTACCTATTCAATGTGTATTTAATGTTAATATTGATACTGGTATTTCATTAAAGTAGTAAAGGTGTCATAGTTGTTGCTATTAATTTGTTTCTTGAAATGACAATATTTAGATGGCCTAGGGGTTATTAATAATACTATGGCCTATTCTGGGAGAATTGCATATTGGACCAAACACGCTGCAACCTTCCATCTCAAGTAAATGGAGGTAGTTGTACCCTAGGACAGGGACAAAGACCAGTAATTAGCCATACCCAGAAAATACCACTGGGAAGTAGACATTAACTAAGGAGGTCTCCATACTAGAAACAAAACTTTACACTGCAATAAACCCATGACACTCAACAAAGAAAAAAACAGAAACATGAGAACATCAGCCAACAAAATGCCTCCAAAAACTGCAACTCCCCAGCTGATCCATAAGTCATGAAAGAGGAGGAATCAAAAGCCTCTCATCTCAATTATCTGAAACGGTATCAGGGGAGATATCAAAACAGTTCAATAAGGCAACTGCCAAGATCACAGAAGATATAATTAACAAGGTACTGGGCCAAATAAAATCATCAATGAATCCAAATAATGTCCTAATGAAAAGGTAGAGAAGCTAAACAAAATGATGTAAAACATGCATGAGCATCATGGAAAGGATCAGAGTTCATAAAAGGACTCTAAATAGAAATTCAAGAAATTAGTGAAAGCAGAAGTAACCAATGTGAGGACAATTTCAGAACTAGAAGACACAGCTGTTGCCAGCAACCTATTACTCAGACACATCTTAACAAGAAATCATGAAAAATGGATTAAACAGATCCCAGATGATGCAAAGATTAATTGCATCTAATTAATCTAGGATTAATTAGAATTAGTAAAAAAACAAGAGAGCACAAATGACATAAAAACCTGTTTACTGATATAAAAGCTGAAAACTTTACAAATAAGGTAAAATAATTTAACATACAGGTGAGGCGTACAGAACTTCAAATACCCCAGTCAGAAACAATCTCTCCACAACACATCATAGTCAAAATTCCAGAAGTCCAACACAAGAACAGAATCTTAAAAGTGGTTAAAGAAAAGCAACAAATTACTTATAAATGGAAGCCCATTAGAATTCCAGCAGACTTCTCTACAAAAACCTTAAAGGCCTGGAGAGCTTGGAATGAATGTTTCATATCCCAAAAGAAAACAATTTGCAGCCCAGGCTGCCCCACCCTGTAAAACTATCTTTCAAAATGGACAGAGAAATGAGGTATTTTCATGAGAAAGAGCACCTAAAGAAATTCATGACCATCAAACCAGCACTCCAAGATTTCTCCAGAAAGAGACAATTAAGCCAACAATGACAAAAAGTCTAATAGAATGAACAGCCCAAGTAGGGCAAGCAGTTAAGTAGAAGGAAAAGACAAGGAATCAACAACAGGAAAATAAGGCAAGGACAGGAATACATCAATACCTATCAGTACTAATTCTCAATATCAATTCCCCAATCAAGACACAAACTAGCAGGATGAATGAAGAAACAAAATCCTATAGTATACTATATATAAGAAACACACTTAATCCCAAATGCAACTCATAAATTAAAAATAAAAGGATGGAAAACAATATTCTATGCAACAGGAACCCTAAGGAAAGCAGATGCAACTGTATTACATTCAGATGAAGTTGACTTCCAGCCAAAATTGATCAAAACAGGGAAAGAAAGTTGTTATATATTGGTTAAAGAACAACCTAACAGGAAGAGGTAACAATCATTAACATATATGCACCAAACAACAATGTACCCAACTTCACAAAACAAGTACTAGTGGATGTAAAATATCAAATACACATAAACACAATTATAAGGGGGGAACCTCAATATTTCATTATCATAGATAGATCAACTAGAGAAGAAATCAACAATATCAGAGTTGAACTAATGTATTTAATAGATACCTATAGAGTACTGCAGATAATAACAAAAGAATACACATTCTTTTCAGCAATACATGGAACTTTCTCTAAAATAGAACACATACTAGCCAAAATATCAGCCTTAAGTAAATGTAAAAGAATTGAAATTACACCATGCGAATTGTCAGACCATAGCAAAATGAAGTTACAATCAATGACAAAAGAAAAATAAAAATTATGCAAATGAATGGAAATGAATGCATACACTCTTAACTAAAAGGATTATGAAAGAAACTATGGAATAAATACAATTTCTAGAACTAAATGACAATGCCAGTACAACATAGCAGTCCTTAGAGGGAGTTTATAGCTGTGAATGCCCACATTACAAGAATAGAGCAAACCCAAATAAATAATCTAACAATGTACTTCAAGGTCTTAGAAAAACAAGAACAATACAAAACAAAGGTACCAGCAGAGGGAAATTATAAAGATCAGAGCTGAAATGAATGATATTGAGACTAAAATACAAAGAATTAATGAACCTAAGAGTTGGTTCTTTCAAAGAATAAACAAAATAGACAAACTCTCAGCCAGTCTACTCAAAAAAGGCAAGAAAAGACCCATATCAATGCAATTACAAATGAAAAGATGACATCACAACAGACATAGCCAAAATAAAAAACATGATTAACAAGTACTTTGCAAATCTGTATTGTCAATAAATTAGAAAATACAGAAGAAATGGATCAATTCCTGGATGCATACGAAGTACCAAAATTGAACCAAGAAGATTTAAAAACCCTGAATAATCCCATAAGAGGTAATGAAATGAAAGCAGTAATAAATACCCACCAACTAAGAAAAGCCCAAGTCTGGATGGGTTCATTGCTGAATTCTGCCGGGGATGTTTTGTTTGTTTGTTTGTTTTGTTTTGTTTTGTTTTGTTTTTGAGGGGGTACTAGGAATCAAACTCAGTACCTCACGTTTGCTATACAGGCACTGTGCCACTGAGCTATCACCCCAGCCCTCCACTACTAAATTGTATAAAAAGTTCAAGAAGTGCTAACACCAATATTCTTCAAGCTTTTTAACGAAACTGAAAGGGAAAGAATATTCCTAAAAATCACTACTGGAAGCTGCCATTACACTGAGTCCAAAACCAGACAAGGATCCAACCAAAAAAGGGAACTACAGACCAATTTCTTTAATGAACATAAACGCAAAAAACCTCAACAAGATACTAACAAAGAGAATACAATGCATCACTGAAAAAAATCACCCATCATGATCAAGTAGGTTTCATCTCAGGGATTCAAGAACGGTTCAACATTTACAAATCAATAAACAGAAACAAGTACATGATGTATCTTAGCTCCTTTTCTTTTCTCCAACTGCCCTCCCTTCCCTTTAACCTCTGTTCCCCTTCCTTATTTACAAAAGCTTTGTTTCCATTTTATCCTTTTTTTTCTCATTTTTTTCTTTTCCCTTCCTCCCTCCTCCATCCCATTCCCCTTTCCTTTTGAACTTTTCTTTGTATCTCACAATATCTGATATATATTTTGGTTCTTATTTATACTTTTATCTTCCCACACCAGAGAAACAATGTGATATTTACATATGTGTATCTGATTTATTTTACTGAGTGGTATGGTCTAGAGCTATAAATGTCTCAAATGTAACCTTCTTTATGGCTGAATATTACTCCATTGTATAAAAAAAAAAACCCACATCTTTTAGCCATTCCTCAGTTGCGGGGCGTTTTTTTCCCCAAGATTTGGCTATTACAAAC
Organism: Chinchilla lanigera; assembly: GCF_000276665.1. Lineage (NCBI taxonomy): Eukaryota > Metazoa > Chordata > Mammalia > Rodentia > Chinchillidae > Chinchilla > Chinchilla lanigera. Next base: position 5,698,658 of record NW_004955425.1, on the reverse strand, counting down.
TGTGCTGCTATAAATGTGGGTATGCATATACTGTTAGGGTACAATGATTTAAATTCTTTCAGGAAGATACCACAAAGGGGAATAGCTGGGTCAAATGGAACTCTAATCCTAGCTCTAATCCTAGGCATCTCCATATAGATTTCCACAATAGTTGCACTAGTCTACACTCCAACCAACAATGGAAAGGATTCCTTTTCCCCACAGCCTCACCAGTATTTATTATTGATTTCTTGATGATAGCTATTCTCTCTTGAGTGAGATGGAATCTTGGCATTGCTTTAATCTGCATCTCTTGAATGATCAGTGATGTTGGACATCTTTTTCATATATTTGTTTGCTGACTGTACTTCTGAGAAGTGCCTTCATTTCAGATGCCCATTTATGGATTGGGTCTGTAAACTGAAAGGGTCTGATTTTTTTCAGTTTTTTATATGCTCTAGACATTAGTTCTTTATCTGAAGAACAACTGGTTAAGATTTTTCCTACTCTGTGGGTTGTCTTTTCACTCTCTTGGTGATTTTTTTAGCTCTGCAAAAGCTTTTTAATAAGAAGAAATCCCAGTTGTTAATTCTGTGTAGGATTGCTTGTGCCATCAGAGTTTTGTTCATGAAGTCTTTGCCTATACCAATGCAAAAATCCTCAATAATACACTGGCAAACAGAAATAGCACATCATCAAGAAGATTATACACCATGACTGAGTAGGATGCAGCCTAAGGATGCAGAGATGGTTCAGCATATGCAAATCAATAAACATAATATACCATATTAACAGAGCCAAGGACAGAAACAATGAAATCATCTCAATAGATGCAGAAAAAGCATTTGACAAAGTCCAACATCTATTCATAATGAAAACTCTACAGAAAATTGGTATAGAAACTCAATATGATGAAAGTCATCTATGACAAGCCTACTGCCAACATCATATTAAATAGGGGGAAACTAAACACTTTCTCTCTAAAATGAGGAACAAGTTAAGGATGCTCCTGTTAAACATAGTACAAGAAATAGTAACAAGAGCAGTTAGGCCGGAAAAAAAATAAAATGGATATGCATAACAAAGGAAGAAGTCAAATTATCACATTTATAGATGATGCAATCCTCTACATAAAATACACCAAAAGACTCTTAGAGTAACTAAATTTAGAATTTTAGCAGAATACAAAATCAATGTGCAAAATCAGTAACATTCCTATACACTAACAATGAATCCACTGAGAAAGAAATTAGGAAAATATTCATAATATCACCAAGAAAAATTAACTTCTTAGGAATTAAACTAAAGGAGTTGAAAGGCCTCTACAATGAAAACTACAGTACTTGAAAAAAAGGAAATGGAGGAGGACATTAGAAAATTGTTTATGTATTTTTTTTGTGGGGGCGGGGTACCAGGAACCAAACTCAGGACCTTGTGCTTGCCAGGCGGCACTTATACCACTGAGCTATATCACCAGCCCGACATTAGAAAATGGAAAGATACCCCTGTTTTTGGATAGGCCAAAACAATATAGTCAAAATGGCCATACTTCCAAAACTGATATACAGATTGTACACAATCTTAATAAAAATTTCCCATATCATTCTTCACAGAACTAGAGAAATTAATATTAAAATCCATATGGAACCAGAAGAGACCCAGAATAGCAATCCTGGGTGAAAAGAGGAAAACAAAAGGAGGCTTCACAATCCTGGACTTGAAGTTGTATTATAAAAGTACTGTGATAAAAGTAGCATGGTACTGGCAAAAACAAAATACAAACATGATGCTTAACAGAACAGAGGATGCAGAAACAACTCCAAGTACATTCACTTATTTGATCTTTAACAAATGGGCCAAAAACATACACTGGAGGAAAAATAGCCTCTTTAATAAATGGGGTTGAGAAAACTGACTATCCACATGAAGAAGACTAAATCTAGATCCATGGCTGTCACTATGCACTAAACCAAAATCAAAACGGATCAAAGAGCTAAATGTTAAACGAGAAACCCCTAGCTTGCTCATAGACAAGATAGGTAAAACTCTTGAAGTCACAGGTATAGGGGCAAGGACTTTCTGAACAGAACCCCAGTTGTACAGGAAATAGTTCCTTGAATGAAAATATGGAATATTAAAAAGATTCTTCTCAGTAAAGCAAACAGAATCAAAAGACAAACAAAAGAATGGGAAAAAATTTTGCCAGCAATTGCTCAGACAAAGGACTCACTGGTAGAATATATAAAGAACTCAAAAAAATTAGGCCCCTCAAAGTAAAAGACATAACCAAAAATGGGCAATCAAAATGAACAGACTCTTTACAGAAGTAAAAATGGCCAATAAATACATAAAGAAATGCTCAACATTATAAGCCATTAGAGAAATGCAAATTAAAAACACTGAAATTCCATTTTACCCCAGAAAGAGTGGCCATTATCAACAAATCAAATAGTAACAAATGCTGGGGAGGTTGCACAGAAAAAGGAACCCTTCTATACTGTTGATGGAAATACAAACTACTGTAACCACTGTGAACATCAGTGTAGTGATTCAAAAAAAAATCCTAAAACTAGAAATTCAGTTTGACCTAGCTATTCCCCTTCTAGGCATCTTCCCAAAAGAATTAAAGACATCATACTACAGAGATCCATGCATACCCATGTTTACAGTAGCACAATTCATAATAGCTAAATACTGGAAGTGGCTCATATGTCCATCAACAGATGACTACATAAAGAAAATGTGGTATTTACATACAAGGGAATACTATTCTGCCATAAAGAGGGATAGATCTGAGTCACTGGTAGGAAAATGTATGCACCTTGAGACCATAATTTTAAATTAGATACACAAGTGTAAATATCACATCATTTCACCCATATGAGAAACCCAGAGTAAAAAACAAAGAGCAAAATAAAAGATAGCTAATAGGAATTAAGGAGACAGATCATTCTCAGAGGGAAAGGAGTCAAGAGACAGAGGGAAAGGGAAAGAAGAGAAGGGATAAAGACAAAAAACAAAGAATTGAGATGTGTTATGTACATACACGAATTCCACAGAAACAATGTGAACATTTTGTACTGCAAATACATTAAAAAAAAACCAGCAACTAAGGAAGGGGATTAAGGTATGAGTGGACAGGGAAAGGAGAGAAGGGAAACCAGATGAAAAAAGGAATTAAGAGGTGTTATGTACCAACATCCCACGTGGAATGTAAATATTATGTACTACACATATATACTAATAAACTGAAATGATTTTTAAAAACATACAGAGACAGAGTGGAACAGAGGGAAGAGATAAGGGGATGAAAAAAGATGTGTTATATAAATGTACCAACTCCCCACAAGGAATGTAATTATTATGTTCTGTAAATGTGTACTAGTAAAAATAAAAAAAAATTTAAAGAAAAATGTAAATAGTACAGTTTCTACTGTTAGATTTGGGCTAGAGAACCCTTAAAATAGCCTCCAGTGTGTCTTCAGGATGAGATCTGCAATCAGTTCCTAGGAATGAGCAACTTCCCATATGGAATGTAAATGTAATGTCTCTTTCCCTCCTAACTTCTGTCCAGAAGGGAGTGACCAACTGCCTAGGAGCACTAATGAGAGCACAGCTCAGAGCTTAGACGCTGCTCTAGGCCAGGGGGCAAGGGCCTCTGTCATGGTTTGTGTCTAGATGTCCCCCCAAAGCCTCATGCAGTCATGGGGCAGGCTTCTACAGTATATGATTGACTCATGGTCCAATGCTGGCATTATGCGTGCGATTGTTACACCTGCCCTGGGGCAAGTGGCATGCATACAATGTAAGGGAGGAAAAGAGGCCTATTTTTTGCTACTCCTCCCTTTTGGCTCTTGCTGCTTTGGCTGTTTTCCACCACCATGAACTGTTGCCCTCTGCCATGTGCCACTATCCCTTGGAGCCAGCTGAGTATAGACTGAAACCTCCACAAACTGAGCTAAATAACCTTTCCTTCCTTAATTCTGGGTATCAGGTATTTTGTCTCAGCAACAAGGGAAAAGTAACTAAGATAGCCTCCTCCAGTTCTAACACCTGAAGCCAGCTGACTGCCACAGTCAGTGGGACAATGGCAGCCAGCTCTGACTTTCTGTCTAGCTGTCACTAGAGGATTAGGACTGAGTTGCTAGGATGGAACCCATGTTTTATTGCAGAGAAGGAGGTGCTAGAATTTTTTAAATCTTTAGTCCTGCTTTATCAGCAATTAAACTACCAGCTATGCTGATTCTCATTTGAATCCTTGCTCTATTTCTCAACTTGTTTAAAATGTAAGGCTAGGACAGATGATTAATCAAAGCAATTCATATCCCCAACATCTGCCATAGGATATCACACAGATAAACAACCTTGGTCTAAAATGCTATCACTTACTAGCAAGGAAACATCTTCATTTCTGAAAAAGAATCAATGTTCCCTACTATCTTGTGTGGGAGCAGGATTAAAAGAGGAAAGACATAATCTGCTAGAGTCAAGCATGCTTTGATTCAACAAAGGTATTCTCTTCCAGCACCAAGTCCACCCAGTGCTTAATAGTCAGAACTGCCACACTATCCATAGTCCCAATTCACTAATACCAGAGATTTATATAAATTCATGGAGTAAGAGAATGTCCAGAAAAGTACCTTTCTTTTTTTCTCAGTGAGAGTCATTCAGAACAATGTCTTGTTTTTTTAAAACATTTTTTAACATTTTAGGGTCAACGACCTAGGGCTAAAACTTTCTGCTTTTAGTCTTTATTGAAATGCCCCAAATAGAAATACCCCACTTGTAACCAGTTAAATGCAACTATTGCTCAATTTATATGAAGATTATATGGCTCCAAGTAGGCAACACTGATAAAAAAAAAGAAACCTTAAACTTTCATCACTTAAAGCCCCAAAATTAATCCAGAGAGAAGAGATCTGTAACAACTTGAACATGACTCCATCTACTTTTATCTGAAGACAGAAACCTCAAGTTCCCCAAACTATGGTGGATGGAGAGTCCATTCAGACAGAAGGGGATGGAACAAACACCACATAAAACCAGTTTCCCTGGTAACAAAGAAAGACCTTGCCAACATCAATGAAAATACCAAGGAAGGACGGAGGCATCAGAGACTTGTAGATTACACCCAGCACGGAGAGGCCATGCTCATTGGCGGACTGTGGCTTTATAGACACAACCTGGCACTTCATGTGGAATCTTTTTAAAAGCATGAGAAATGCAAAGAAGTTTGATATAGGTTTAAAATACGTAAGATTTGAACTGCACTGGACTATTTAACAACAGTGTGATCTTTGCAAATGACTTCTTCCCTCTAAGGCTCAGTATCCAGGTCTGTGAAATAAGAACAATAGTAACTACCTTGAAGAGTAATCATATGATTTAGAGATAATATATGTACAGTGCCCATCATATAGTATGTTTTCAAAAGAAGACTGCAATTAGCTTTCTAGTACAAATACCTTAGAGTTTATCAAATGCATAGTTAATATCATGCTATGGTATTCAGTCAAATTCAGACTCTCCCTTTTTTCTGGGGGCGGTGGGCTTAAATTTTTTTTTTCTTTAGTACATGTTTGCAGTACATTCCTTTCCCTCCCCTCTCTCTTCCCTCATCTCTTTCCCTATGCAAACATTTTGGAGACAGGATCAAATCATACTTTTGATAACATGTAAAACTACTCTACATTGATCAGAATGACACATTAAATGAAAATGCCGACCTTAGGTAATATCTTTTATTAAGGTTAGCAAAGAGAAAGCTCTAGCATGTAACTGTTGGCATTCTTCATATCAAAAACCACTTTTTCTTATTTATACTTTTTTCAGTGCTAGGGATTAAATCCAGGGTCTTACACATGTGAGGTACATGTCTATCACTGAGCAACATCCCTAGCTTCCTGATTTTTTTCTAATAATAAATTCTTGAAAGGAGAGAATGGATCATTTGCATTCCACTACACTCTGCAGTCCATGGGCATGTGTGAGAGACAGAGGCCATCCTGACAATGGCAGGCAGCCTAGCAAACATGGCTTTCTTCAGTACCACGTTACAACCTCACTGATAACATATGAATTTGTCCACTTTCCTTTAAAAACAATTCCACCAGGTGAGACCATATCAAAAGGCCATATCACTTTGAAAGAGACGTGTTAGAAATATTTAATTATAAAAGGCACTCCAACTTTTCCAGTAACTCCAGTGAATTCCTCTGTGGAATTCACGCCAATGATGATGACTTCTCAGAATAGGTTCAGCATTCTTTTCTTACCTTCAGAATCAGCATACAATGTTCACAAGAAAATCTATCTCCTTATAGTGTAGTTACCCTTGGATGCCTGGAAGAAAACATTTTACTGGCTATTATAGAAAATATTGTAGGTAAGCTCAAAGAATCAAAATCATCATTAAATGTGGCAATTTGTTACTCCTGTGGTTGGTTATTCCAAATAATTTTAAGTGACTTCAGTAACTATCGTGAGTGAATTCTACTCAACAGAAGCTACTATGCTAGCAAGTACTGAGGACAGAAAGAAGTTGTAGGTAACTGAGATGAAAGAATAAAGGAATGCAGAGCAATAACAGTGCCATCACCATATAAGCAATTAACTCAGCTGATGACTTAAAAAGGACACTCTGGCCATATAAACCCTCACTGTGATTGCTAAAAATCCACTGCTAGCTGGGCACAGTGGGGCACTATCATCCCAGCATTCCAGGAGAGCAAGGCAGGAGCATCAAAAGTTTAGGCCCAGCCTGGGCTATCTGGCAACTTAGTGAGACCTTATCTCAAAAAACTTTTTAAAAAGGGCTAGAGATATAGCTCAGTGCAAAAATCTTGGGTTAAATATTAAAAAAATTAAAAATTTAAAAAAGAAGAAGCTCAGTACTTCCTAATCATGCTACTACATGTACAATATTAAGATTTTGTAAAAGTCATGCAAAAATCTAGAAAGAACACACTCCTTTTTGAATGTACCCTTTATAGACTGGACAAGACCAAGCATGTTGTCCTTAGGTAAAGGAGACTGGCTAGTATAAAAACCAAAAGTAATCAGGCATGGTGGTCCGCACCTGTAATCCCAGCTACTCAGAAGGCTGAGGCAGGAAAATTCCAAGTTTAAGGCCATCCTGGGCAATTTGATGAGATACTGTCTCAAAATACAAAATAAAAAAGGGGTGGAGGTATAGCTTAGCAACATGTAGCATCTGCCTAGCATGTACAATGCTGGGTTCAATCCCCAGCAACCCCCACCCACCCAAAAAATGCATTACAAGGCTACAGTGTGCCAAAGGGTACACAAACGAGCAAAAACTTTTACAATTGTAAGATAAAATTATTTTGGATTTTTAGCCTCTTTGTTCACTAACAGAGGTGCAGATTTTTTTTATGGGAGACAATGTCCTGTGCTCTTTAAAAGCATATGCTTTGTAGTCAGACAGAACTAGAAGATCTTGAGCAAACTGTTTAATTTGTCTAAGCCTTAATTTCTTCATTATAGAATGAAAGCGATATTAGTATACAACTGAATATTGTTATCTAGGTTAAAGAACATAACATCTATAAAGAGTGGAATAAAGTGCAGGACACTTAAGTGCTTGCTAAATGTCATGCTGTTTGAAAAAGCACACACTCCTCATGCTTACAAGATAATACAAATACCAGGGTAAGGTCAACAACAATAACAACAAAAAGACATCCATATAAACTGAAATAGCCCATTTCATCAGGAAACCAAAAATGAGCCTGGGGTCAAAATGCACTTAGTAATAAAGGGGAAAACAATCTGCTCAAGTATCTATGCATGTATCTTGGAAGGAGCAGCAATAATCTGAAGCTTGCTTGCCTGGGAAATTTGCAGAAATGTTAATACCAGCTATAAAGAAACAAAATAGAACAATATGCTCAAATTACTCAGTTAATAAATGGCAAAATCTGAAATTCAAACCCGCTAGCTTCAGTTCTTGTTATTAACTTCTATACTGTACTCCACTGTCTCCCCAGCAGAATATAGGACAAATTGGAGACTAAGCCACAGGCTGGGAGTTGGCCAGAGAAGAGCAAGAAACAACAACCCAAAGATGTCAGAAGCGAAGAGGCCAATAACACATAAGAGTAGTTAATGGGGCTAAAGAGTAAAAAGAACCAAACCTGCTAATGATTCTAAACAAAAATCTGTCAATACAATCACAGGAAGAGATCCTAAAAGGATGTCACTGTGCAAATGAACTAGTCTGGGAATTTGGTGCTTGCTGAAAGGAGCACAGTGACAGAAGACACAAAAAGCTGGAAAGGCCTCACTGAGGTCCTTCATATAAGCCACACTCTGACTCAGAAATGCTTGCTTATGGAGTGTGTCACAAACTGCCTGTCTCAAAGGGAGGGCCACAGACAGCATAGAAGTTACTTCCTAAGGCAGTTTCCTGTGACTTTTTCACTGCTTTTTATAGCAGGAAAAAAAAGAAAAAGATCACCCAAGGTTGTTCAATCCTCTTTCAGACAGAAAAGCAAAAAAAAAAAAAAACAAAACAAAACAAAAACCCAGAAGGGATGAAAAACATGTTCTTTGTTAAGTAGTAGAACTGCAGAGAAGAAAGTAAAAGAAACTATACTCCTGGCCAGCCTTATGTGTGGCAGACTAAAAGTGGTCTCTTGGTCTCTGTCTTATTATCCAAACCTTGGGAAATATCCTCCTCTTGTGTATAATCAAGTCCTTTAACTTTCTTATAACCCATGAAAAAATGCAAAAACGACAGGGTGCATGTAGTTACATTACATATGATTAAAATAGGCAATACAAGTTTCTCTTTTGCTGGCTGTGTTTCTCTCATGCTGCCCTGTTGTCAAGCTGCCTAATGATAGAGCTATGTAAGGGCAACTTCTGGCTGCCAGCAAGAAACAGAGGAGCTCAGTCTAAAAGCCCACAAGGAACAGAACTCTATCAATCACCTGAGCTTAAAAGTAAATCCTTTCCCAGCCAGCTGCAGACATGCTAATACCATCATGCAACAATTCTCAAGTTGCCTGACTGTCATGCTCAGACTTCTGACCAAGCAATGGGATAATCTGTGAATTGAGTAGCTGCAAAATCTATGCCACCCTGACTGTTATGGAGAGATAAACAATGGTGCAGATAGGAAATGAGCTACCTGCCCCTGATGTCATTACTTCCAGCTGAGAGAACAGGAAAGGAAAAGGAAAGGCCAAGGATCAGAGTCTGGGAGATGATCCTAAATGCTTTCTCTTATGAATGACCTGTTTCCTTCTTTTTTTTTTTTTTTTTTTTTAAACTAAACGTTAACTAGGGAAGAAAAGCAGGAGCTGACACAGAAGCTTGTATAAGCAGGTCTGTTGTTCCACTCCTCTATATATCTCTATTCCTAAGTTCATCAGTTTACTCAACACATATTTCTGTGCCTTCTACAACTCCAAAATAATACAGTAGGTGTTGTGGATATGGGTCCTGTCTGGACTTAAGCAAATGACACTTACTAATATGTTCAGCAGAGGTCACCACATCTAAACAAGCAGGCAGTGCAGACTGAAGTATTTCCAGTGTTTTGGCAGGGTATTAAAAATGCAGACCAAACTGTGTTTCTCCCAGAAACTTCTACATTTAAAGTAATTAACAACTTCTGTTTGTGTGATGATATTCCCAGTAAGGCAGCAAAAGGAGTTACCCAAAAGAATTAAAAAACACCATATCCATCCACAATTTCTGTATTTAAAGTAAGAGTAATCTCTTTATTGTTGTTTGAGAACCAATTTTAAAATAAAAAACAAGTCACTTTTTCCAAAATAAAGTTAGAAGTAAACTGTTTTTCACAGTAAGTGAAAGAAGCCAGTCTTCTGGCACTCTAAACTATACAGAACAACTGACGAATACATCAGCACTTAGATGCTCTGGTTCTCCCTACAATCCTGAAGTGAGCAAGGCATTCACACACTGAGCAAAACCTGAGGTTCACAGAAGCGCTAAGCTACTATTCAGTTAACCTACTACTTAAGTGGTAGGGCTAACCTTTTATTTACTTATTTATTTTCAAGAATTGAACTCAGGACCTTGTGCTTGCCGGGCAAGTACTATGCCACTGAGCTATATCACCGGCGGGGGCTCAACTTTAAACACAGGTTGTGCTTTTATTTTTGTAGGCCATGGGGAAAACCTCTGCAAATGACAAGTGATCAAAATTTACATGGAGAAGAGTCAAAACAAAGACTGACAGATGCAATGTGATATCATGTAGTATGATATGCCAGCCCCATTTATTTATTACATAAAATAACCTATTATTTTATTACATAACCTGGAATAACTAGTAGGAAAGGAAAGAAGGAAAAAAAATATTGAACAGAGATGAAAAACAGCAGCTGGGCTACAGAGAAGAGAAAACACAATGAAAGAAGTAAGAGATTAAGAAATTCTAAGCAGAATAGAGAAATTATCTGGGCATTTGGTTATGGGTTATGTCTAGACTAGTGGTAACCATACATTTTTTGTGACGGGATCAGATAGTAAATATTTAAACTTTGTCCAGCACATGGGACTTTTATATATGTTCAACTCTGCCATGACAGTGTGAAAACAGCCAGAGAGACTACTCAAATGAATGAGCAGGGCTGTCTTGCACCCTCAAAAACACAAAAGAAAAGAAATACTGACAAAAGCAGGTCTTGGGGGCTGGGCAAGCAGCTCAGGGGTGAAGCACTTGACTAGCTTCTTCCAGGCCCTCAGTTCTACCCCCAGCACTGCAAAAACAAAAAACCAAAACAAATAAACAAACAAAAAAAAAAACCCCAAAACAATAAAAATAGGTCCTATGCCAGATTTAGCCTAAATGCTGTAGTTGGCTGACCCATGGCCCCCACGGGAAACCCATAACATATAAAACAGCAAAGAAAGATGCTGCAGCCTGAGTTTTAAAACTGGGCAAATTACAGCCGCTCAGCTGGCCACAAGTACCAGGAGGCATGCTATGTCCACAATTTCCTAGGCCAGAGTATGCTCAGCACAGTCTCATGATTAGAAATGATGAATCTGTTCAGTATATGCTTATCCCAAATTTACATTCAAAGAACCAATCTGTATAACATTTTGCAGGCTCTGACTCATACACCTGTGAAGCCCTGTCTTACCATACATTTTACATGGATGATTATGGGGAAAACATCACTCAAATATTCCAAAAGTAACTAAGAAAACTGTCATGAACAAAGACGTGAATCCTAATCTCTGTCTCTGACAGTTTCTCTGCCTTGAAAACGCTCCTTGAACTTTCCTAACTCCTTATTTGGGCATCCATCCTTATTTGGGCATCAATCCAAGATACTTCTCTCAAATATCCCAGATAAGGTTGAGACACTTATGACAATAACATATTTCCATGACACTGATTCCTACGACAATGAACTTCATTGTTCTCAGTATCCATACAATTCTTTGTATAAGCACCGCGTTCTAACCGATTGGGCCACTGGAGCTTCAACTATGTAATTTTTTCTTCAATGTCAGCATCTCTGCTAGACAACAGACTTCAAGAAAGCTGCCCTGTTTAAAACCCAGGTACAAAACTGTCAAGAACAGAGGAATAAACAGAGTATTTGAAAAGGACTCTCCATTTAATGATTCAATGGGTAGTGAAAACCATCTAAGTATGCTCTTGCACAGCGTTTTAGATCTACTGTCTACATTACAGTCAAGATGATAAAGCCAGTGCGGGAGACTATGTCCAGTTGCCAGTGGGAGAACTGTCCCTAGATCTACAGAGTAAGAGCAGCCATTGTCAAGGTGGTTCAAGTACAAGCTACAAAGGCATTTTTCCCTGCTATATCACTAAAAAGTCACACCAAAAACATGCAGCTTTAGTTCATGATAAAACTTGTATTTTCCCAGGTCCTAGTCTATTTAAAGATATTTCGCTAGCTAAATTTAAAACATGTATCTGTACAATTTCTTTAAGATATCTTTTTTCTAAATTTAATTAAATTATAGAATTCTGCAATTTAAATAAATACACACAGCATGTACAAATGCAAACATTCACATATATATAGAATTGTTTGAAATAAGCTAGAGGAGAAGTAGTTTATAAAATATATATACTGTATTATGATCCAGCTTTGAAAATTAAAACAGAAAAATGACTAAAAGGATATATAGCCCCTCAAAGTGGTTGTTCATGGTAGAAGTATTAAGGTTACAGTAATTTAACTTTCTTTCTTTTTTCATTTTATATCACAGACACATCTTTGCAAAGAAACTTTTTTAAAGTTTGAAGCTAATTCAAATAAAAAACTGCTGATTACACAATACTTCAAAAGTGTTTCAAAGAAACATTATATACACAGAAAATGAAACCAGGCATTGCTGTCACTATTTAGCATAGTATTGCTGGGAAAATTTTTTAAATGTTAACCCTCCTTCAATGCTCACCTATTGCTACCAATATCTTCATGATAATTTATCTCCCACAAAGAGTATCAGCAGACAAAAGCAAAATAGTACCAATGAGGAGGGTGTTAATTTTCATTTCTAACTACAATTTTACTTTTCCTGGAGCATAATATATTTTAAGGCGGCTGAATTCCTCTCTGTTTCTGGACTCTGCGATCTGAACTAATACACCTGGTGGATTTTAACCACCAAAATGCATCAAGTGAAGATAAGAAACTTCAAAAGTGAGAGATCTCTTAAACGTTATTTTTAACAAGTCAGAAATTCGCAATGATAAAGTATTTACTTGAATTTCAATTCATTTGTGTAACTTATATCAACCTGTGCCTAAATTAGAATGAGTAATGAATTTCCCATTTCAGGTGTGCTCTAATCTTCTATTTCTTTTCCTAAGTACTAATTATTTTATAAATGCTATCCTACATTTATATAATGTCCACTGCCCAGCAACAACAGCTTCATCCTAAAAAAAAAAAAAAAAAAACAGCTTCATCCTTATAAATAAGGGAAAAGACTGAAACTCCAAGTAGAAACAAGGTCTAACATCTCTTTATAAATGACTGAAACAAACTACATAAAACAAATTCCTTAGTTTTATGATGGTCATGTTGCCCTCTAACCAATAACAGAAGCTATGGGCAAATATAAAAATTCAACTTTTTGAAGGCACTGGAGAACAACTAAAACCTGGCAGAAAGTCCACAGTCTCAAAGAAAGTAAGTACACTGAATGATATTTTGTTGCATTTATATACCTATCCTGTGAGGGTACAACCAACTCTGTGTTACATCAGATGAAACTCAAGCACAAAAGCTGGTCCTTGTGGCCTCAGCATACCAGAAACCTGAGGAAGAAAATCCCAAAAAGGAGAAATAAGGGAGGATGAAGTCCAGAATTTGAAAATGAACTATACAGTCCTTGACTAAACCCATAAACACTCAAACACTAGGACAAAACAATAGTTAAATGGACTTTAAAAGGTGACAGATTCTAACAGCTGTCACTACAGACAGCACAGAAAGCACCATCATATGTACTGTTACTGATCATGTTGAATTATATAATCCCTTCAAGGAAAAGGGTTGACTGTTTTTTATAAAATTCACTTAATGATGTACTTCTAAGTATATGCACAAAAGAAATGGACCTCAGAACCATGTCTACTTGGATGAAATAAGAGCAACAGCCAATTCTGTACATCAGGAGTTGACAACGGTGCTGAGCCAAATCTGGCCCACAACTACTTTTTGTAAATAATATTTTATCGAGACATGAAAAAAGAAATGAAAACATGTACACAATAAGATATCCAATTATGTGCACAGTGGTGATATTCATAGTACCTCACCTAAATGTCCATCAGCAGGTCTACACTGGGCACAAAACCAACTGAAACTGCCATAGGATGGCCTAAATCTGATACCCGCCCAGTGAGTTTCTGCTAGCACAAGGGTGCCAAGGGCCTTGTTTGCGTGAGGGAGGAACAAGCTAGGAATTCCAGATACAAAAAAGTCCTGTCATTATCCTCATAGCCCTCACTCTGCAGAGTGCACTTCTTTGCCTCCTTCTATAAATATATATTTTTGCTGCCTTTTTTGTGTGTCATGTCCAATTCTTTGTTCACAGCATGAAGAATCAGGAAGGAATTTCCTCAGGACTTAAGAGACAGTAACAATACTACTTAGCCACACAAAGAAACAAATCTGCTGACTAGAGCAAAGCAAGTATAAATTCCAAACACATCGTTAAGTGGAGCAAAAGAAGCTTGACACAAGAGCTGTTACACTTAGTATCAATACATGATTAAAGTTCTGCAAGCAGCAACATCTGCTGATAAAAATCACAGAATTTGCCTCTGGGTGAGATAACTGAAAATCAATATAAGATAACTTTCTGGGATGATAGAAATGTTCTCTATCTTGACAGAAATGCTGGTTTTTCTGATGTGTTCAAATTGGCATGGTGTAAATTAGTGTGCAAATGATACCCACATTTAAAACCAGATCATAAAAAAAAAATCTCTAAATGAGTTCTGGAGGATATAGAACCTCTCACAGATCAAGTTATTCTCTTCTTATCATCCTAGGAAAGTATGTGTTCAGTTTATTCAGACCATTGTGGACCAACACACCCAACCAAAGCAAAGGAAAAAAAACTGTCCCCTTTCTACCACAATACTCTTTTAAAATTTGTTCCAACCCAGAGGAATTGAAAGCTATCTGTTCTTGTAGGTTAAAAGTCACTTTAACCTTTAACCTACATGAGAGGAGAAAGACCCAAAAAGAAAATATAAAACTTAGACCCAAATGTTGTAGCATCACTTTCATTTTAAAATATTTATTAAAATTCTGTTGTCTTCCATATAAGATGGTAAACACCAGATAAATAAAGAAAAAGTTACACCTTGTTGTGAAGTAGTTCTCAATCTGGTGAGAGATACAGGCAAACAATTACAATGAAGTATAAATAAGGGCTACCAGCGTAGCTCAGTGGTAAAGCACTTGCCTAGCATGGGAGAGGCCCTGAGTTCAATCCCTAGCATTACAAACAAACAACAAAAACATGTAAAAAATGCTCCTGACTATTTAAGATGTCACTTAGGGTTAATATATCATCTCTTCTCCCTCCAAAATGGTAACATTTACTACTGATACATAACAGATAAGAAGAAAATACAACAAATTCAGTTTTTTTCTTTCTTTCTTTTATGAAAGAAACACTTATTCTAGTAGCAGTCTCCATATAGCCATGTTTATTGATTAAGGGTAAAATAACCAATAGTCTATATTTACTTATTTTTAATTGACATAAATTATATGTACTGATCATGTGTGAAATGTTGCTTTGCTTCACCTATATTTATATCGTGAAATGTCTATAGTGAGCCAATTAACATATGCACTATCTGTTACCAGTACACTATTAACTAGAGTCACCATGCTATACAATAGATCTCTTGCCCTTCTACATTTTTGAGATGGGATTTTACTATGGCTGACCTAGAACTCCCGTTCCCACACTCCTTTTTAGAGAAAATTGTTCCATTCACAGCAAAAACATTAGGCAGGCTGTGTCTTACACATCCTTCCAACACCTTCTATCCCTAATGCCAAGGCTGGCTGCACTGGGGCAGGTTCCTATGCCCAGTAAATCTGAGGACTGGTCAGGAAATGGTACACACGTCTCAACATGAATACACAAGAAATTCTCTTTCTTAGGAATCTCCACTGTGATACAGATGCATTCCCTTTCCTCCTCTTTTTGTCTCTACTACTCTACTCTAAACTCACCATTTTGAAACCAAAGATGACCTCCAACATTGCTAAAGCCCACGGAGCATTCTAATTTAACATGACTGACAAGCAGCATGAAAGAGACTTATTTCCTGGTGCATCTGGAAACACTTTTTTTCCTTGGCTTTCAGAACACCACACACTCTTGACTGTCCTTTCTTCTTGGCACTTCCTTCTCACTCTCTTGGTAGTCTTCCTTACCCCTCCTAGTCCCCCCAAATCTTGCCTTGGGTGTCATTATAAATCCATAAATTGAACTAGGCATACTGGCATATGTCTACAATCCCAGTACTAAAAGGCTGAGGCAGGAGGATGGTGAGTTCAAGGCCAGCCTGGACTACAGAGCAAGAACCTGTCTCAAAATGAAATAAAATGAAGTGAAATGAAATGAAATATAAACTCATAGAATGTACAACACCAAGAGTGAACTCTAACTTAAAAAACGGACTTGGGTGATAAAGACGTGTAACTGTAGGTTCGGTCAGTTATAACAAATGCACCACTCCAGCAAAGGATGTTGATAATGGAGAAGGCAAAGAACATCCGGGGCAAGAGTATATGGCAATCTCTAAACTCCCTCCTCAATTTTGCTCTGAACCTAATACTACTATAGAAACAAAGTCTATTTTAAAAAAATAAAAAATAGGTTGAGATTCCACTATTTGAGCAAAAAAAAAAAAAAAACAAAAAACTATCTATCTAGCTATCTACCATCTATCCATCCATCCATCCATTTATCCATCTATCACTTGCTTGAGAGCAGACACAGTTTAATCTTCAGTGTTTATGAAATACAACAGATTCTGTTAGGAGAACAAACTTTCCTAAAATGAATAAAAATTTCATTTTATAGTAACATAGGGTAGTAAAGAGATTGCAAGCCTTTATTATGACAGAGCTAGATTCAAACCAACTCAACCTAAGTGTCATCCTGAATAAGGCTGAACATAGGCTTCTGGTAAAATAAGCAAAGTATGCAGGCCTCTGTACTTCCTGCCATCTTGCCTAGGGTGCCCTTGCTCCAGACGTAGCAGGCTCTCTCACCATGCTTTTTGCCCTTACTTGGATGCTCCATTCTCACTCCATTCCCAGACTTCTCTATGTCATTTGCACAGTTTCCACCACTCACACACTCCCCTTCCACTATCTGCTGCATCATCATCATTATCATCATCATCACCATCACCATCACCCAGGACCCTGAGCACCATGTAGCACACACATCATCATCTTTCCCCGACTGAGCTGGTAAGCTCCATAGTGCATGTTTTGATTTTCTTATCCCCACCCCGACCTTTTAGTCAATTTTGTTCCCTGCGTACAGTATCTAAAGCAAAACCCAAAAAATGAAAGTGTCACTAAAAGTTGTTGAATGAAAGAAGTGATAAAGGTCACTACAAAGTTTCAGGATTTGTTTCACTACAGACTCATGAAATTAAAGACCTTAGGATATAAAAAAAGGCAGTTAATAGCCGATATTATCTTTAGAGAAGAGACTATATAAAACCTTTAATAGAATATATTTTTTTAAAAGCAATGAGAATAACAGTATCAGAAATGGCACAATATATCTGATTAAGTAGCAAAAAAAGTGAAAGGGAAATAATTGCTGAAAGTCTACAGGAATGAGATCTTTCTGGCTTATTCTACATGATAAGATTTAAAACTTCTCTTTTATAGGAAAACAAGTTGGAGAGAGGACTGAATTTGAAGTGTGATTACGGATTACAACTGGACATATTATTTACCTGTTCTTCACTGCCCAGCTACCCATCCCAACCAGACCTCATAACTGAAACAGATAACTAAGTTTTAATTATTTTGATTCACTTACTTTGACAGAAGAAAACAACAGAATGTAAGAACATCAGAACAATAATCATACCTTCAAAATTTTTTCTTAACAACTGCTTTTTTGACTGTGTAGGAATTTATAAGTGAATGCATTACTAATGAACATTTTTCCACCAAGTATTTTAGAAGAAAAAGATTCTATAACTGAGCCATTACCCACTCAATCTTTGTTTCTATTAAGGTTTCTTTCCTAAATTAACACTCAAAAATATATACATATAATGAAGTTAGTGCAAAAATACCTGACACATTTTCTAAGGTAACATAAAAAAAATCAGTACCCTAGTGTCACATGCCTGTAATCCCAGTGACTTGGACGGCTGAGGCAGGAGGATTCCAAGCTCAAGCTCAGCCTAGGTAACTTAGCAAGACACTGTCTCCAAAATAAAAAGGCCCAAGATAAAAAATCCATGCAACAATAACAACAAAAAACCTACCCCTATCTTATTTAAATTAGCAGACTTTCCCTGTCAATTCATTCAATTTATTAAAAAGTCATTGATACAGTTTTAGAAATGCACACACTGCATGTTTCATATAACTGTGTAAAAGTTACATAGTATCATAGATTGGCTACCTCAAAGAATAAAAAAGGAAGTTCTAAACTCCCTCAGTCAAAAAAGAATTTCCAGGGTTCTTCAAAGCCTATGCACAGGCACAGCCTTGCCCTGGGAAATTTACAAGGCAAGTTCACTGAATGATAAAATAGAGAAAGTTTTTGAAACTAGATTGCTCTACCCACCATTAAAAGCCATTATTAATTATTATATAAGATATATGAGAAGTAGCAGCAATTATGGAATTCTTGTGAATTTTATTTTAATATATCCGTCCTACGACTGAGGCTTAATCTGGGGACGTTTTAACTGAACTGAATAAGGATCAGATCTACCTAACAGCAGGACCAAATTGCTTATGCTCCTACCCATATGGAGTACTTTGTAGTCACTAGAAGTACGCAATAAAAGCACATCTAAGCATGTGGAAAATGCTGCAGTTATACCAAGTAAATACGAATGTAGAAGACTATGATTTTAATTTTGTATTTTATTTTAAAAGGTATACATACTCATAAGAATAAAAATTAAAGCCATCTACACCAAAATATTACCAGTGTCTCTGGGTGGTGACTTCTGTTTTGTTTAAACTTTTCAACATTTACCAATTATCTGTATAGAATCAGGAAAAAAATAAACATTTAAAACAAAAAGACATTTTACTTACTGATATATGTAAACCTGAAATTCTGAGATTGGTATGCAAATGCCAGGGCTGTCCTTAACAGTGATTGTGTGGCCAACTTCCAGTGCCAATGTGCTTTGGTTGGAAGGGCTTGATGCAAATGCTCAGGTGAGGCGACCTAATTGCTACTGGCAGCCTGGTAAGCCCAGGGGAGGAAATGAAATACAGACCAAGCAGAAGTGCTCGCCAGTTCTTGGGAGCCACTCAGCCCATCATAAGCCAGAACTGCCAGTGCTAAGAGGAAGCCTTAGTAGTAAATAGCAGGTCAACCTAGAGCCCCTCACTTCTATGAGAACAAGGATTATATAACTATTTAAGACTGCTTTTATATGAAAAAGACGAGACAGCATAATGCATCGTCTCTACAGCACAAGACTGAAAGTAACATAGAGACTCAGCACTGAGTGTCATTTCTGCCACTTACTCTCTGAAACAGCAGACAACCACTGGAACCTTTCCTCATCTACGGAAAGAGATGTGTCTAATGCATTCACAATGGTGTAATCATGAAAGATGTAATATACTCAGCACAGGGCATATCTCATATTCTGTACTGGTAAATGGGGAAAAAAGGCAAAAATTCTATAGGAGTTAGGTGAGATACAGTAAGACATAAACTATCCCAAAAGAAAACAGCTAGTATATCAAAAGCCAGACATCCATTCAATGTCATACAACATTTAAAAAAAAAAAAGTGGTGACTCTGACTCTGGTGATAAACACTGAGGAGTTAAAAACTGAAGGCCAGAAAATTAAGTGAGCACTTAACACTATAACTTGGTGAGCTCAACAGAGGTCAAAGTAAATAACTAACAGGGAACAAATCAATTCAACGTAATTACTGCCCAATCAGAAGCAGCCTTGATGTCCACAGTACTAGTAAAGCCAATAGCAACAGCCAGTTCAAAGGGCGCATATTTGCTGAGCTTTGATGCAAACTGCTCTGCTCCCAGCAGAGAAAGCAATGAGGCCAGAGTCAAACATCATCTGTCTTTATTGTCCTTCAAGGCAACAGGAAGGACTCTCAAGAGGTGAGTCAGAGCTGCTCCAGGAGTGAAAAGTGACCTCCCAGCACCCCATCAAGTATAAAGAATTAGAGACAGTGCACCTCTGAGATCTAAGGCTGGCCTCCATTCACAGAAACAGCCTGACTGGACTCAGGACGGTAAAGTGGGCCACTCTCCAACATTACATACCTCTGACCACTACTATTTGCATCTATGGATAGCTTCCTTGAAAGTAATTCTCATGCACACTTCCTGATGCAGGCTCTTGTCTTGTATGACATATGCTTCTTAAACAGACACTTTCGTGCATTCCTAAGAACTCAATGGTGTGCCTGAAACAGAGGAGCAATTCAAGCTTAATAACTTCAAAACAGAAGCACAGAAAACTAAAAGAACCTCACAAATCCAGTATAACTCATTAAAGCATTAAAGACTGGAAGCAAAAAATTCAGGTAGGTACTTGTTCTACCTCTCACCTCCATCTTTTTACTTAGATTTTAATTTTTAGGCTTTTTTTATTGTCATAAAATATAAATAACATAAAAGTTACACCCTCTACCTTTTCTTAATTAAAGACTAAGTCTTTTACTCTATGCTACAGAAATGTTTCTCCCTTTATAATTTATCAACTATCTTCAATAGTCAATTATGAAAAATTAATCATAGTGTTTCAAACTGAAACAAAGCTAACTATCAACTTACCCTTTTCTTGAGCTGATTTATAAAAAGTGATTTTTTCCTCTGGGGCCAGAACATCACCCTGATATCTTTATATTTATGTGTTTATAAATGGGTGCATACATAACCAGGAAGCCAAAAGTAATGCTTTGCATTTCAAACAGAACATAGTATTATTCATTTAGTCCTTTATTCACAACTTATATGTGGAAGAATGTGGAATCAACTGGAAGCTACAAAGGCAGTGACTTTTGATAGCGTTTAATCAGCAACATTCATTTGTTCTTTCTCTATCTCCTACAATCTGTAAGAAGTAGACTCTTAATCTTTTTAGGCTAATAATAAGGCCTACATTATAGAACATCTGATGAAAACTAAGGCTATTCCTTTGCCCCGACTCATATTTCAAGAGAATCATGGACTCCTGGAAGCTATCCCTGAACAGATGAAATCATAAGGGATTCTATGAACAAAATGAAATAAGTGGTATCTTGAGAACACTAACAGGCTTAATTCTATAAAGAAACAACTCTTAGAACAGAAGAAATCACCCTTTTGACAGTTATACAGAACCTAGTTATGTCAGGCAATCCCCGTTTAATCATTTTTATCCTATCTATAAGGAATCACACTACTCCTGTAAATAATCAATATAGTCACAAAAAGCAGTTGTTACAGTATTTTTAAAAACTCAAAATAAAGAGGTTCTCCATCAATCTAAAAGTATTCAATTAAAGCTTCAAATAATATATTTACGTATTACAAAAGAAAATTATCTCCTGATCATACTAACATACAGTTTATAAAGCTAAGGGTTTATCAAGAAAGAAAGAAAGAAAGAAAGAAAGAAAGAAAGAAAGAAAGAAAGAAAGAAAGAAAGAAAGAAAAGAATGAGTTAGAAAGAGAAATGTTTCCTTAAATTCAAAACCTCTACAAGTCTCATATTGTTTCATGTAATAATAATGTTTGTTTTGAAAAATGAAATAATGTTTAGAAAGAAAACTTAATGTTTGTTTTGAATGTATATAAGTGACTTGACAAGCTAGTTATCAAAAAAAAGGAAGCAAAGAAGCTGGCACGGTGGCACATGCCTACAATTCCAGCACTCGGGGAGGCTGTGGCAGAAGGATCACAGCTTCAAGCCCAACCTACGCATCTTGGCAAGACCATGTCTCAAAATAACAAAATTAAAAAGGGGTGGGAATACAGCTCAGTGGGAAGACCCTGGGTTGAATCCCCATTAACACCGCTACTGCCAAAAAGATAAATAATTTAAATTTGGGGGGGTTGGTACAAATGTAAAATGTCAATGACTATAGGAAACAGGCAGTTGTGCAAAATATTAAAAGCAGAACTTCCATAGGACCCAGCAGTCCTACTTCTGATATTTCTGATGTAAATCTGAAAGATTTGAAAGCAGAGGCTTAAGAGATATTTGTGTATCTAAGTTCACTGCAGTATTATTTACAATAGCGAAGAACAGAAGCCACCTAATTGTTCACTGTCTGAGAGCATCCAACCATAAAAAAAAAAAAAAAAATTACATCATTTGTTATAACATGGATGAGTATTGAGGTCATTATACCAAGTGAAACTGACCAATCACAAAAAGGCAAAATACTGCATGATTCCACTTATATGACTTAAGGAACAAAGTAAGATTATTTTGCCAGGGGGTGGCAAGAGGGAAAAGCTGTTTTTCAGTGTGTTTAGAGTTGCAGTTTTCCAAGACAAAAAGTCTTAAGATATTTTGTACAACAAGGTGCACATGATTAACATTTACTGTACTATACAATATAAATGGTTAAGATAGTATATTTTATGTTATGTGGTTTTTACCAAAATAAAGAAAAATTGGGATATTGCCCTTAGATTATTTGGGTGGGCCCAATATAATTACAGGGTTCATATAAGTGGAAAAGGCAGATAGAAGAGTACCTCAAAATAATGCAATGTGAAGGATACTTGACTAGTCACTGCTGGTCTTAAAGGTGGAAGAGGGCCTCAAGCCACGGAACACAGCCAGCCTCCAGAACTGGATTCTCCTTTAGAGCCTCCACGACAGAATGCAGCCTGTCAACACTGTGATTTTAGCCTAATGAAACCAGAGTTGGACTTCTGACCTACAGAACTGCTCAGATAATAGATGTGTGCTGCTTTCAGCAAAAAGAAAAAACACAGGCCCTTTCTCCCACCTAGAAAAGCCAGACAAACCATCCCTATTTCCATAAAAGGTAGCAGGTACTCGGGAGAAAATGGTATGTCAAGACTTCAGGCTCAGGGATACCAGAAAAGACTGGAGCAGTCTCATTTATATCTAACCATTACAGGTGCGGCCTGAGTGGCTCCCACACACCTTCATGGTCAGGCTCACACCCCTCAGAAAGAGGATTCTCGTTTGGAGAAACTGAAATGTGGAGAAAAACAAAAATCAATACATTCTGATGAGTGATAGCCAGGTCCCTCCCTCCCCAGACTCTCTAGTTTAACCAATTTCTAGTTTACTTTTTACCATCTCACTCTTAAATATGAGTACATTACCATTCATTTCAGAAAAACCTTTAACATTAAAATCACAAATCAAAACAAGTAGAAAATAAAGAAAATATTGTGTTCCACAAATAGCAAAGAAAAAAAAGATGAGAACAGGAAAACAATTCTTTTTCTCAAAGGAAATGAGAAAATACTGCAGCTGTAAAATCAAACCATATGCTATTTTTAAAAAATCAAATATTCAGAGGCATCAAAAAATTAAATTCAAAATGACAAACATACTAGATGAAGTTAAAAATTAAACAGACACTAAGAAAACCTCTCAGAAAGTACAAAATAGAAAGATGGAAAAGAAAAGAACACAAAGAAGTTAAAGGATCAAACTAGTAGAAGCAAACATCCAACTAATGTACCAAACAAAAGCAGAAAAGACATAAAGAAATTACAAAAGAAACTACAAAAGAAAAATTTGAAATGGAAGGACATGCATTTCCAAGCAGAGAGAATCACAAGAAAGGAAGGAGTGGGGGAGGGGAGGAGGAAGGAAGGAAGGAGGGAAGGAAGAAAGGAGGGAGGGAGGAAAGGAAGGAAGAAGGGAGGGAGGGAAGGAGGAAAGGAGGGAGAGGGAAGAAGGAAGCCCACCAGCCCATATTGAAATTGCAGAATTCTAGGGATAAAGAAAAATATTAAGTATTTTCCAGAGACATAAAACATTTCACTCACAACCAAGTGGGAAGCAGAACAGACTAAGGCATCACGATTTACATCACAGAGCTCAGCCACAAACACAATATGGTAATAATAAAGTAAAGATTAGTGTTTATTTAAACACAGACTATGACATGACTGTGTCAAGAAAAACAGAGAGCTGAGAATAAGGGTACAAAGAGCTATATGTTCTGGTTATTAATGCCTGCATCCAATATATGGCTTGTAAGTATCTTCTCCCATTCTGTAGGCTCCTATGAAAACTCAACCCTGAGGAGAAAATCAACACTAGCCTAACTTTTTTAAAAAAAATCAATAAATGGCACTTAATGCATATACTGTGTTGTTTAGAAATGAGTAGGAAAATACCAGAAAATATAACTGAAAGAACTGGAAAGGGCTATCTTTAGGCAAAGAGGTTATAAAAAGAATGGAGATGGCTATTATAGTACTACTCGAATTACTAATCTACACATAACCACCTCAAAATAAATAATGTCGGAAAATTAGAAGGAGAAAAGTGAGAGGGAGGGAGAGGGTAGGGAGGAGAGAGAAGACTGTTTTAAAGAAGCAGTTCTACACACTGGTACACAGTTGAGATTTTTCGTGTTCATCTAGGCAGAAAAAATGAAAATAGTAACTGTCTTAACATTATGCATATGGCTACCTGGAGTTTAGAATAAAATCTCCAATTCTATATGTAAGTTATAAAAGAACTGGATTGCAAACAACTAAAATGATACTTACTATACTGTGGAAAATGGTATTGAATGCTTTGAAAATGTGACTCTACTAATGAAAACACCAACATCAAATATGTGTATAAAGAGTTGGAAAAATTATTCTGTGATAGGAAAATAGCATTAGTTATATTTTGTTTTGTATAAATACATGATTGTTCAATGTACATATAACTACATTAAATGCTGTGTGTGTGTCTGTGTGTGTGTGTGTCCCCAAATATTTCTTATATATCTTGAGTTAGCCACAAGGAATTATTTGTTTAGATCTTCCTATAAGAATACACACGAAATAGTAACAAGCATAAAAACAAAGAAATTAAAAATCTCTACCTGAACTATGTTGTTTTTCTTCATCAGTCTTCCTTCCAATCTAGGAGAAAATAAATAAATTAAAGTGCATTCTTCATGAAATGAGCTGCTTTTAAGAAAATACCTGCCAGGCATAGTGGTATACCCTATAACCCCAGCACTCAGGAAGCTGAAGCAGGAGTATAACCAGTTTGAAACCAACATGGGTTAGATGGTGAGTTCAATCCAGGCTAAACTATAGAATGAGACCCTCCCTGCTTAAAAAAAAAAAAAAATCTAACTAAAATCTAAATTAAGTCCTACTTATTTTTGTTATCTATGGGGGAAGGAATGTCCTTTTCCCATTTACCAGCTTATTTCTGACTGTCCTACTATTCAGAATAAATAGCTATTACACAAAACCAAGCAGAAGCAAGCATGTAAATCAAGTGCCAAAAAGAAAAAAAAAAAATTATACCCTACACCTAACAGTAGAGTCTGGATTTTTATTTTTTATTTTATTTTTTTATTTTTTTTATTTTTATTTTTTTTTGGTTTTTCTCCGGTACTGGGAACCGAACTCACGACCTTGCGCTTGCCAGGCAGGCGCTTTTGCCGCTGAGCTAAATCCCCAGCCCCCGAGTCTGGATTTTTAAATCAGGTATTTTTATAAATTATCCCCCCTCCATTCAGACAAATAACTGCTAATTTAAGAAAGAAAGAAAGCATTTCTCAGACTGTAAGAATTATAATTCTAGGGTAAAAAGGAAAGAGCAAAATGTCTACATGTTCACTATTACCAAAAACCAATTAATAACAAGCTCCACAGAATAATTACAGACCACATATACAGGCACATGATCAAAAGAATTACATATAAATTAATCCACTTTAGACTAAAGGCTTAAAAATCCTTCCTCTGTTTTCATTTCATAAAAGATTTTCTCTACTAAAACATGACCCTTCAACACAGATCTGTGATTATTTGACTATAATATACATACATGTGAATTAGGATACTATAGAAAAGGGGTAGGTACCTTTTTAAAGTTAATAAACATTTCTGTCTATTACATATACACAGAAAAGCCAAAAACCTTGAATAGCTTAGTACTTTTTTCTAAAGTAAACACATGAAACCACCACTCTCCCAAAAGGTCACTATCACCCTGACTTCAAATACCACACATTAATCTTGTCTGTTGGCAAGGTTATTTGAGTATCATTATTACTCTGAGACCTATCTCACAAAAATCCCTGTATCTGGACTAAAACAAAACACTTTAAAGAGAGAGAAGCAAGTACTGGCTGGCTGTAAGTAACGTCATTTCAGAGATGACACTGCCTGAGGAAGGTATTTTGGCTGGCTGGTTGTTTGAGGTGAATCTCCCAGTCCTACAGAGAGCACAGAAGTTGTTTTGTTATAGGAATGGAAGGCAAGGTCCTTCCTCTTGTCCAGGATAAATGTGCTGCTGGGCCTAGATGGGGAAGATAGGAGCAGAAGGGACAGACAGAGGTAGAGGGAGTTTGGCCTCCTTTCTATGCGGCAAAAACACTGTCTAAAATAAGGATAATAACTTGTATGTGTAGAAGCTAGACTAAGTTACTAATGCATTATTTCACTTCACCTTCCAATTCCTATGAAGGCTGTTTTGCTCCTCCCAGCCAATAGGTAAGGATAGTCTCAAAGCAGCAATACAGTGTCTCAAGTTAACAGCAGGTGAAGTGATCATTCCTCTTTAAAGTTTGTATTCGTGGCTAGAGACACTACAAAAAAAATGAGAAATGTTCACAGAAACAAATCCATGTGATCAGATGCACAATACATTGTGTTGTCTCTGCCTGCAAATCATTTAAAGAAAAGAAATCAAGTTTTCAGGATCTAAAATTTTCTAAATTATCAAAACAATCAAATGGCTTTGTCACTCATGCAGTAGCCATTTATCTTTCTGTATCTCAAAGGAATGGTTTCAGGAGAAACCCTTACATTTCCCAAGCTGTACTGTCCTGACATGTTAACTGGTTTTACCAAACTCTAAGGTTTCCCTCTGCAACAAAGAGATACCAGAAGAACTGGATATCCCTAGGAGTAGTCACAGGTGTAGACAGACAAACTGTGACCAGAGTTACTGAGGAATCCATGAAAACGGCACCTCCCAATGGCATGTCAAACCTGCACGAATAGGTAATTTCTATCCTAAGTACTTCCACAAAGTAGAGGCCAAAGGGGAACACAGTTCGTAAAGGGAACAAGAAACAGAGATAGAGGCAGTGGCAGGGGCAGAGAGGCAAAAAGAGAAGGGGTTGGGAGAAAGGGGGAGGAGGAGAGAGAGAGTAGAGAGACAGAGAGAACGCTTTACTTTTTAAAATAATATTGCAGGTGTTTCCCCCACAGGGGTCATGGGGTGGGGAGGAAAGAGCGAGTGGGTGGGAGGCGCTGGGGACTGACAGAGGAAAGCAGCTATGAGGAGGAGTCAGCTACAGGCCGCGGAGTCCTCGCTGACCAAAGCCGGCCCCAGTCCATGGCAGCCCCAAGAGTACTCAGGAGGACTGTGCCTCGCCACCAGGAATGCAGACAAGTCCAACCACAACTCCCAGTTTAAATCAACAGTTTTCCTTCCTGAGCAAGAAATTAAAATGCTGGAGGAAGATGAGGAGAAACTTTTTAAAATGCAGGCAAAGTTGTTCCTATTTGCTTCAAAGAATGATAGCCCAGAGAGGTGGGACGAGGCACCAGTGAGGTCCAGCTCCTGAGGCATAAGGATAAGGGGACATTCCGCCCCTCCCGAGGAGGGGCAAACCCTGCAGACCTGCGCCAACCCTTTATCACGCCCAGGATGGAGCTAGAGCCAAATGCTGGTGGCGACCCTGGCCAATGAGTAGCCCAAGCCAGCGCTGCTTTCTAAATGCTGAGAATACACAAAAATTTAGAACAAAGTTTGAAGAATTCAGGAAAGAGACTGAAGAGAGAGGTTAAAAAAAGACTGGGCAAAAATGATAATGATGAAAAGGCAGCTGGAAAGCTAGATACTCCTCAGTGAAGGAGGAGAGCAAGGGACCCTGGAGAGGAGACCAAAGAGAAGTAGAAGGAGCAACGGGTCCTCTTAACATCTCTACTTTTCCCTCCTTTTTCTTTACTTTTTAAAATCCTGCCTCCCCCTCCTTTTTGTTTTATTTTTAATTCTTTTAATTTGTTTTATTTTTAATTTGTTTCTACAGGAACTTTATATAAAGAACTGAATTCCAACATTCAGGCCAGTTTTTTGTTTTGCTTTTGTAAGTTTTTACTCTATGGAAGATGACTTCGGAAAATCCATTCCCGGGTCATGAAAATGTAGTGTGCTAACTAACTTTCTTTTCCATAGTGGAAACATTTATAGTCATCAAAAACAGTAAATAAAAATACATTTGAAACCTGGAAAAAAAAAATAGTATAGCAAAGACCTATAGCTAAAAAGGTTTTCCTGCAACCTCACTGGTAAAATATCTCAATGACAGTAACTATGATTGTCAGACAGAGTAACATTTACATTTAATGCTATAAGTAAATCGATGAGAAGGGTAAGAAAAGATTAGAAACTTCAAATGAATTATATGTAAACACTGGGCTCAGAGGCTGTGTAACTTTGCCCACCATCAAAATCTGGTCCAAAAGTGCAGTTTGAGGAGGTGGGAAAGGGTTTCAAATCAAGTCTATCCAATATCTCTAGGGTATAGTGTTGAAATCACAGCACTGGTTTAAGTGATGAATGTATATACCCAAGTGTGTTTCTCAATTTCAAATCACTGAATGATCCTCTCACTACATTCTACTCTCACGCTGTTTTTGCTATCCTAGGAAAAGGATACTGGTATTCCTTCCTTC
Organism: Chinchilla lanigera; assembly: GCF_000276665.1. Taxonomy (NCBI): domain Eukaryota; kingdom Metazoa; phylum Chordata; class Mammalia; order Rodentia; family Chinchillidae; genus Chinchilla; species Chinchilla lanigera. The sequence goes on along the minus strand of NW_004955425.1, from coordinate 5,670,049 downwards.
TGTGACATGCAATGGTCTTGTCAGCAAGAGGACTGAGGACAGGAAACATAAACAGGCCTGGATGGACAGATTCCATGGGTTACAATAACTGTGAAGGTGCTGGGAGCATGGTGGCCTTTCTTATATGGAATCTAACACAGGGAATGCACAGGAAAAGCTGCAGGCATGCTTTTGCAGTGGACACATTCCATGAAGATACATGAGGTTCTTTCTGAGACTACATGAGTAAGCCGGTTAACTATTCTATCGTGCGCTATAGTTTCCGGCTTTGGCTCTAACGTTTCAATTAGGAATAAGAATAGGTGAGAAATTAAGCCAGTGACATTCAGGGGTGGAAGACAGGCTAAGATACCTTTCCAGTCTCAAAACTTTTAGTATAGCAATACACTTACTCCTATGTGTTGACTACTGGGGACTTGCTCTCAAGAAAAACACAAGAAGAAAGTTCATAAGAAATAAGGTGAGGAAAGAAAAGATTAAAGTTCACAAAATTCTATAAGACACAACTTCCCACTTAAGTTGATGTTTGTATACTTCTTGGATCTTTCAACTTTGGGGTAAATCTAATTGATTGACTGATAGGCAGTGGCTGCCCAGAAGCAACCCTGAGAAATAGTGCCTCAATTCATGCCACTATGCCTGACGGACATATGTCAGCTTTGACAGCCCCATCCCAATCCCTTTGTGACAGTTTAATTATTTCTTCTCAGGGAAAAATAATGTGCAATTAGACATAAATATTACAGAGAGACCAGTAATAGCACAATATCAATTTAATTATGTTTTTCATTAAAGCCATACTTTATTAGAATAATAACCACTGAAAACTTTCTCATTCTTACTCATAAACAGCATGCTATACAAATTACAGCTTGGATTAAAAGAATACAAAATCCAAAGTAGAAAGTTTGTGTCTTCTTCATTAACGTCTAGTTCTCAATAAAGGCAGTTTAACTGGACTACTTCCTTTCCTTTGCTTGGAGAAGAACCTTTCTATCCCTCATAAGGTGCTGAAATGCCCCAGCCTGTTTTTCAGCTTTGGGGACTACAAGTCACAGCTGCCTACTAGAATCACCAGCAACCTACAGGCCTTCCTGCCAGCAGCTGGTCCTGGCTCTCTTCATGAAGAGCTTTCTACTACCTCAGAGGGAGGCCTTAATCTACCCTTCACTACACTGCACTCTTTCTTCTTCCAGTTAAAAGAAGGACCCAAGGAAGAAACTGCACACCATTTCCCGGTGCTTCCTCAAATCTGTCAGAATTTATAGTCAGTCATGATTCTCTTGGGTAAGCCATAAAGCTCTTCTCTCTGAGGGGCTTGGCTGGGTGTAAAAGAAAATACTAAATAAACTAATAAATAAATAATCATCTATTAAATACCTTGAGAGCTTAGCAGCTCATTAACTTGTCTCTGAAATGGACATTTAAATGGAGGAGTTTAGAAGGACAGGATACCTAGAAGAAAAAGTCAAGTCTACTAAACTGTGGGAACTAAATAAGAAATTTAGGGGAAAGAAACTCCAGAGAAATACACCATATCATACAGTTAAGGAGGCAGTTACTTTAAAGTTGATCAAGAGTAAAAGCAACTGTGGTTGAGGAAATGGTGAGATAAACTCATGGGAACAAAACAAAAGTTTAGGTAGAAGCCTAGAAACTAACTCTAGTTTGGGGTATAATATCAAAGCAAACAACTGGGCCTCTTCTCCCCGCCAGGGGTGACCAAGAGCTGAGGAAAGAAAAGGCTTTTTATCCCCTCATTCAGCAAACATTCACTATGCCAGGGGTGACACCACCGAGGTAAATAGCAACATCAACAAACACAACCACTTCCCCATTAGGGCCAAACACTAGGACTGGACGTTCTGTGTATATCATTTGAAGCCATGATACAAGGCTGTGCAACCAGCAAATACCTTTCTGGGTTCACTCAAGGGACCTAGGATACATGGATACAGAACAGGATCATTCAAACAAAAAGGGTTTTTTGTTCAAATTAAATCTGCAAATTACATTCCCCTCCCCAATGATGAATCTCAATTCCTATTGTACTTTTTTGCAGGCTGCCCACCAATCCCTGAGGTTCCTAGAAATTGAACAGAGAAAAATCACAAAATCAGAACACAATTTTTTAACATCACAGTCTTTTTATTAAGAGACCTTACCTCCCCTTAATGGAAGCAGCTTTAGTAGCTTTTAAATTCCTATCCATGTATGTGCCAAAACAACCTTTCTCTAAGGCATTTAATCACAGCTTCTGGAGGGCAAAAGCCATGCTATCTGTGCTTATACTGTGCCAGACTTTGGTAAGCACTCAGGGAGAAAACAACATATTTCTGTTACCAGTTAAATCAAATCCAGCTTCTCAGTACACCAGCACAACCTGCCCTCACCTTCCACGTTAAGTCATTATTTTTGGCACTGAACTAGTAGCTATCTCAGGAGATGTATTTGCTATGGGTTTCCCCTTCTGCAGTTCCTCATAATATCCTCTCCATCCTGTTTCCCACCCTGTTAATCCACACACATTACCTGGCTTAGGAAGAGCAATGAAAGCAGATTCACAAAGATGGAAGGACTACACAAATAATCTTTTCTGACTTAATAAAATTTTATTCTCAAAATACTGCATGTATACCCAAAAAGTTTTGGCTTGGTAAGTAATTATCATGACATCACATTTGAATATAATTTAGCTTCCATTTTATAGACTTACTCTGCTATTAAAATTTTTTTTAACCAAAATAGGATTAAAAACTATTAATCATTTTAAAGAACAGTTTTTTATACTATGTCTAATCTACTGTAGTCAGTGTAGCCTCCACTCAAACAGTAACACTAACTCAGGAAGCCCACAGCATAAGTTACCTCATTTCCCAAACATGATCTGCACGGTTCAGTAATTTAATAGCTACTTTAAAAGCCAATTTAAGTGTCTTGATTTTTTGAGTCTGGATTCTCTTCAGATATGGAGAAGAATAGGTGTTTACTGGAAATTAAAGAAACTTGTAGAACAATGAATACTTTCTAATTTAAAATACTTCAAAAGAAAATTCAGCATGAATCATCAAAACAAGTTATCATAATAAACTTTGCAAGTCACAGCAGCTATGTTTTGTTTCTAAGAAGCAAAATTTAGAAAATATACGATAGAACAATAAGAAACTCCAAGTTTACCCAACATAAAAATAAGAGATATGATCAAAACATACAGTGAATAGTGTTTAAATTTTCAAAAGTTTTAAATGATTATAGTAAAAGACATATTGCCCTCATCTTCCTCAAACTGCCCTTGACACACATGCACACTCTGAACACACTGTCCCGTCAATGTTGCTGCTTTCTGAAGCAGTTTTGGAAGTCCTCTTTTGTGTCTTTTCCTGGCTGCCTTAATGTCCGGAATTGGTTCAAAACGTTTATAGCGATTTCTATCAAATGAAAACACTAAAATGTGTTCTCACCCACTTTTTTCACTGGTCCTGGCATCCTGTGACTTTTGGCTCTTCTTCAAAGTCAAACTGTCCCTGAAAGTTAACATTTTGAACCAATTCAAGACATCCAGATGGTTATGACAGCACAACTGAAGACAGTGCTAAAAGAGGACTTCTAATACCTACTTGGGGTGCATGCCTGCAATCCCAGCACCCAGCAGGCTGAGGCAGGAGGATCACCTCAAAGTTTAAGGCCATTCAGGGCTACATAGTGAGTCCCAAAAGAAAAATAAAAAGAAAGAGGATCCAGAACTGCTCCAGGAAGTGGCAAGAACAAGATAAGTGTGTTTGAAGTGAGGGCGAGTGTTTTGAGAGAGGTTAATGGCACTGTGTGCTTACTATAATAAATTTTTAAAATTTAAGCATTCATTGTGTTTTTTGACCATATCGTCTGGATTAGAATATAAAATCCAAGGGCTGGAGATGTAGCTCAGGGGTAAAACACTTGTCTAACATGAGCAAAGCCCAGAATTCAATCCACAATATAACCAAAAAATCTTTTAAACAGTGAGTCAGATTAAGGAAAATATTTTTAACTAAAAATAAACTAATTTATTCAAACTACATTTACAGTATGACTATTTCCAGATATCTCTTTACCACTCCTGGAGTACTCTGCCATACCCTCATTCCCTGTGGCCTTTAACTGCTCTTTCCGTATCACCTGATGCAAATCCATACATACAGCCTCGCTGACTGAAAAACCAAACGCAAGAAACTAAAGAAAGCTGCCAGTAAGGTGTCTGGGTGGAAGGTCAAGAAGGCCAAGTCAGCCATAGAAAGCAAGAAATGGACTGTAACAGCTCATAACCTGGGCTTCATCCTTACCTCCTACCTTCTCTACAGTGAAATTCATTTGGCTTTTGCAATCAAAACAAAAAGCAACAAAGCTTATGACAGCAACCTAAGTTAAATTTTTATTAAGTCACTATGGACATGTTTAGTTATAACTATCTTTTTTTTAACTAACTGGAGGAAACAGCTTATATATCAGTAAGAAACCTGAGGTCAAGTTTTTTTTAAAAAATGTGTTTTTTTTTTATTTATCAATCTGTCTCCTTTGGACTTCAAGTTTCTTATTATAAGTCAGTTTATGAGAAGCTCTCCAAATTCTTTTCTATAGTTCAAAATCTCAGCACAGGAAGTCTCTGATGTATTAGTACCTCCCTCTCAGACAAAGGAGAACAAAGTTTTTTAAGCAGTGCAGGAAAACATTCTCCACAACACAGGCTAGTCCATGTAAAATTCTCATTCTATTCATAATTAGAACAAGTTCTCCTATCAAAATTCTTAAAATGAGTCAGGTTCTACACTATCTCATTTTAATTTTATGTGCATAGGATAACCAGAATTTCTCATACTGCTTGATTGCTCCATTTTTCATTAAAAACAGTTTTACTCAGTGTTTTGCTTCTTCCATCATTCAAAGAAACTAAGAAACAGAGAGACTGTTACTCAGAGAAAATGTTGAGGTCAGAAATAATGCTGTAACCTTAACCACAATACTTTCAACACTCTACTCTGCAAAATGAGGGCATGGTAAGCACCTGTCCTGAGTATTCTTCTTATTCAGGTTTTTAAGATAAATTAAGAGTATTTATCTCAAATCTAAAACTTTAACTAGTTAATGAATGAAACTTGTCGAAAAGTGTTTAAAATTTCAAAGGATGTGGGGAAAAACTGTCCAAGACTAGTAGATGTGGTAGACGTTAGCTAAAGGAGCTTCTGGGGATTTTCTGAATCAGTGGGGCTAAGAATCTTTGACTGGCTTTCTGTTTCCTACCAACAGTTTCAAATAACATGTGCCCCTAGCAATGTAAATAAATTTTGTCCAGTAGAGATACCTGGAAGAAAAGATAACCCTAAATATTACATTTTCTCATGCTACTTTGTTAGCTATTCATAGTTTCAATATGCTCGGTTTTTTTCCTAGATCTTTAAATTCCCTATTAACTAAATTAAATAAAATCTTTGGTGTATGTTCTTTTCATATCTACATGCAACTTTTAGAAAATTTTTTGAAAATTATTCTTTAGTAATGATTGCCCATATTTAAATTCACCCCATTCAAACACCTAGAAAAGTATTTACTGGAGTTATAGCAAATGTATAAATATATAACCCATCAGGCTAATAATATCTGGTTCATGTTATCTGGAAGCCAAATCCTTGCAAAACACAGTGAGAAGAGTGATAATAAACAGATGGCAGTGACATACACAGCAAAGCAAGTTTTGGTCTCAGTCTGCTATATGCCCCAGTGAGTAACAACTTATGTACAGTCTTAAACTCCAACATACAGATGTATACAACACATGTGCTTCTTAATGAATACAATGTAAATATTCATAAAATTCAAATAAACGTATGCAGAAGGTGGTAGGTGAGTGCATGTTACATGCATAAAAACATATCTTAAAATATGCTCAGACCCATGCCATAAAGACAACTGGACCCCAGAACATGAAGCAAGTCCCCTTATTACAAAAACAATAATAATCTTGACTCAATGTGATGCCCTTGTCCTTAGTTTCCCGAACTAAATAGCTATATATCTGAACAAAGCAAACCACATATTTACAGGAAAAACGTCCAAATCCTTCAAAAGTTTGAGCCTTAACAAAAATATGGGCTTCTGATTCCCTCCAGGAACCTTGGTAAGACTTCTTTTAGAAGAAGTACTAGTTCTATGGACATTAAGGCAAGATGGGGACAAACAATTTCTCTTTACAGAAACACTGAGTAAGAGGTCAGCTATATCACTCATTTTTCCACATAAGAACATCCATCAACTGAAAATCAATATAGGAGTTTCTTAACGAATAAAAACACATTTACACAAAGCATTTACACAGTAGCAATCAGAAACATTTTTGCAAATAACAAGTCCCCTACTAAAATTTAAAGTGGGGATTGATTGATTGATTTATTTATTTATAAAAATATGATTTAAACAGTAATTTTCAAGGCTACAATAACCTGTTCAATTAAACAATTCCAAGCTTTATGCATATGTAAAACTAGTCAGGTGCAACTTTACTTAGGTAAACATTTAATATTATCCTTTGCTGACTGGCTCAGGAACCACTTAGACCACTAAGATCCCCTCCTCTTCTTCCTCCTCTTCAATTTTCATGCTTTCCAACCATCTAACATCCCCCACCCCCACTTCAGTCTAAGAGTCCATCTAGGGTAGTCACAGGCAGGGACAAAGAGTGCCTCATCAACTCAAGTATAGTGGCACATGCCTATAATCTCAGCTCTATGGGAGGCTGAGGCAGGATGATCTCAAATTCATTAGGGACTTAACAAGATCTTGTCTCAAAATAAAAAATAAAAAGGGCCGTAGGGCTCAGTGCAAAGGCCCTGGTTTCAATGCCCAGTACAAAACCAAACCAAACCAAACCAAACCAAGCCAAACCCCACTAGCTAGAAGAATTGGAAGATATGAAGAAAGAACTGCCCAAGAATCCTTCATCTACTCAGTTATTGCCCTAATATCGTGTATCTCCATGGTTGAGGAAATAATAACCATGGGGTACAAAGCATTATGACCCTTAGGTGGCTCCCATTAAAGCAAAAGTCTTCAAATGCCTCAGTTACGCAACACTGTATTTGGAGAAACAACTGTGCAGGTAGTAAAAAAGCAACTATCTGATATGAATTTTTAACTCTCTATTGTTTGAAGACTATTTAGAAAATAAAGATGCTCATAGCCAAGGAAAGTTACAAATAACCTTAGGCCTCAGTAAGAAGCATGCATGACTCTGATTTCTTTCCAGTCTTTTAGTATACCCCTGGAAGAGGGTCTTTAATTTGCAGATGTATAGCTCAAGCACCAAGAACCATGTTGGGCATATAAGTGCTAAATAAATGCTTGATTACTTTCTGTGTAATTTCTGTACTCTTGTTTACATACTTCCATATATTTTTTAAATTTTTAATTTTTCTATCTTTTACTTTTTGCATATTTCTTATTTTACAAGTTCTTGTTCTATAAATTTATAAATTTATTTTGGAACTTTAGGACTCTATATATACGGCTTCATTTTTTTTTTTTCACGATATACTACGTGGACATATCTCTAGGCTATTAAATTGAATATTCTACATTTTTACCCCTGCCATCACCTTTTTCTCCTGAGAGCTGACTGGCTCACTGATTTGTGGCGAGTTGGGGTAGTTATTTTTCCTATAAGAGTTACTCAGGTTCACTATAGAACTTTCAAAATCATGGTTGGCTTTTAACAAATTAAAGGCATATATGCACATAGCTTTCTAAGCTGTTTCTACCAAGAGAATATCCTGAACCTTTTGCTATCTCCTTAAATAACTACATTTTTAGCATGTTTCCTGATTTTTTTCAACCAAGAATCCCACAATACATTTTGTAAACAGTGTTCATGAGTTGAAGTTACAATTAAAAATGTCAACTGTTGTAATACACCCCAGTTGTGGGTATAGACAATACATACACAAGTCAAAATGTACAACTTTAGGAGATGCCCTAAATCTGCTGTGTTTGCTTTATTTAACAACTTCCCTAATATCAGACTTAGAAATCAGTGGTCTCTCCCTTATGACAGTAAAAGAGAAACAAAATAGCTAGTTTAGATACAGAGTAAGTTAATAAATCAAACTATCCCTAATAACATTCCCATTCTTCAAACAAGAATAAAAAGGAGAAGGAGGAGAATTACTTTCCTGTTATTTTAACCCAGGTGACTTCAAAAAAATCTTTATGAGTTTCTGAACCACTAATGAAAGGTCTATTTCATCAGCTTCAATGAACTTCTTTCCCTGTCACTAAGACATTCATATCCCTCAACACCTTCAAATCTGTATAAAGGGATTTGGTTTATTCTGATACTAGCAAATTCTCTCCCATCATTCATCAGAAGACATTTCTGCACTGATAGTAACTTCCTCAAGCTCTGTAGATGTTTCATTTGGTTTGGTTTGGTTTGGTTTTTGTTTTTTGAGACAGGGTCTCATTATGTAGTTCAGGCTCATCCTGAACTCACTATGCAGCGCAGGCTGGCCTTGAACTCCTGACGATTCTCTTGCCTCAGCATCCAGAGTGCTGGGATTACAGGCATGTACAACACCCAACCAGCTATGTGGCTTAAATGATTAACCATGAGCCAAAATTTATCCCCAGAAATTCCATGAGATTAAAGAGGTTTTCTAAAAAGACATTATCATTCAGTGAACTTCCCTGGAGAATGAATCAACTTCTTCATTAAATTTATTCCCCCAAAACACATTTCATATTCAATAGGCACAATATTAAACAAATGAGGCTTATATTGTTAGCCAAAAAGAAGGTAGGTTTACCAAAACTAACTTCTAATCCTGCTCCTATCAAGTGGAAATGAAAGTTGCTCAGTTATCTAAGAGAATATAAGCAAGTAACTTGTTTAAATTATCTTTAACTAAAGGTACAAAAAGGGTATGGAAACTATCAGCACCATAAACAACAGCCCATTCAACAAACTTTCTGAAACACACAGCTGTTCTCAAATGGCAACATTTTTCATTCACCAAATATCCTTAGGGATAAGGATGTAGCTTGAGGTGATCCCCAATACTGCAGAAAGCTATTCAGGAGGCTGAGGCAGGAGATCACAAGTTGGAGGACAGCGTGGACAACTTAGTGGGACTGCCTCAAAAAGGACTGAGGACATAGCTCAACGCTCCCTGATTTAATGCTCAATACTATGAACAAAAAATAAATTAATTAATTTTTAAAAAATCATTCCCTCCATGGGAACCCTCAGGATTAGAACATGTAACATTATTCAATCCACCCTAACCTACTTAAATTCTGGGGGAGACTGATTCCCAAACATCTGCTAGGATAAAGGGGACAAGTCACAAGTAGACAACCAATTTTGACAGCATTATAAAGCTGCTTAAGACTATGTTTGAAATACCTTTTTAAAAATAGTCACAAACTTGTTATGAAGCTTCATGATGTGCTGTTTCAACTCAACTACACTACCCTCCAAATGTCTCCCTCTAAAAGGTCAAAATCACTCACTAGAAAATAAACATGAACCAGTCAAATACGGACATTTGCCTGAAGGAAACTGGTAAAGCTAAGAAATGATTCCAGCCTTGGGCTCAGAGATAGAGGCTCAGTCCAGTCAAGTACCAACTCAATTTTCTTTGAAAAGGTCTTGGTACTCTCTGGGCCTTGAAAGAGTGGGTTAAATCTATAAAATAGAGTTGGTGAGATGTTGTATCTCATCTGTGAGTCTGGATTAAAATGATTTCATTTATAATCTATTTCAAATTAGGAGTAAGAGTTGGGTTAATTACTACTGATTTTAAAATTACTACAGGAAGCAATATAGCATGTTAAGAGACAAGCTTTGATATTAAGAAATGTAAGTATGACACCTACCAGAGATGATTAAAACTCCAAGGTGGCATTTCTAGATGACACAATCAGTGCCTTCCTGGCATGTAGTGGATAGGGTCCAGGGAAATAAACATCCTGAAATGTGTGGGACAGACCCACAGAGGGCCTCCTTTAAGTAACATCTGTGAGCAAACCTGAACAATCTGGGCTTTGGACCCAATGGCTTCTCATTTGCTGTATAACCTTTAATGATCTGTGATTAAGTCATTTAATTCTGAGTTTCAAGTTCCTCAATGGAAAAACAGGAATAAAATTACAGACCTCAAAGAAGTATTGTGGAGATTAATGTATAAGGACACAGTGTGGGCTTTGGACCAAATCCTGGCTCTATGACCTAACAAGCATGGGCCCTTGTGTGGTCAGCTGCACGTTTCCAGATGCCTTTATCAGGCAATAAAATTTCAAGCAATTTGATGTGTAGTGGCAAAATACATGGTAGTGTTACTATTGTATATGCCTCACTATAAGCTCTGAACTACGTGGCCCACCCCAGGCTGATGCTGAGGCTCCCCTGGGCCCCACGCTGAACAGGAAGGACCCAGAAACCATGCATCCTGCTCCCAGCTGACATCACCCTTGCTCCTAAGTTCTCCATAGCACAGGACAACAGAGGTGACAAAAAACATTCTGACCTGATTGAAGAAGAGACTAACCCAGGAGAGGAGTTTCGTTCAGGACTGAACTGATATCCCACTACAGAGATGGGAAGAGACAGACCTGGGAGCCAGCCTTGGAGAGGGATCTCCTGGGGTCCTCTGGAAGTCTTGGCTCAGACCACGAAGCTCATGAGGACTTTTCTGCTGCTGAAGGTCAGGTCTGGAGGATGTAATTGTCAGAGGGGGCTTGAATGAAGAAAGCAAAACTTAGTCTAGAGGTATGTGTGAGTCTGCCACTGCTGCCGACATCCAGTAGGAATAGGTGGTCTGAATGATGATAGGTCAGTAAAAGGGTGGCTTTACTGTCTTCACTAAAACCACAGCCCATGAGTGTTTACTAGAGTTTGTCACTATCCAGTTGCCAGTTGATGCTACTGTTGTCACCGAATTTACTACTGTAACCAAGGTAACATAACAGTGACTAATAAATTGAGAGGGGAGCTAAAGAAAAAGATGCAAAACATGAATGTCCACCATACAAAAGAATGGGAGTCCATAAAAAAGTTCCAAACAGAAATCCAGGTGATGGAAAACACAACTGAAAGTATGGGTAGCAGAAGCAACCAATGTGAAAAAAGAGTGTCAGACCTACAGGACAGGACTGTGGTCAATGATCATTTAATGAGAGCTACCTTAAAAACAAGGGAACATGAAAAAGGATTCAGCATCTCCAAGATGACTCAGAGAACTAAGACTAATTGGAATTAGTAAATAATTAGAAGACAACACAAAAGACATTAAAAAAAGTGTTTACACAAGTAATATCAGAAAGTTTCCAGATGTGATAAAAGACTTTAACATACAGATAAGTGAGGCCTCTAGAACCTTAAATAATCTGAAAGGTACAATAGATATTATGAAAGGGAAAAGAAACTGCTCCAATAGGAAGGAGCAACTGGGATGAAGGAGGGGAGAGGAAAAAGAAAGAAGGAAGAGGGAAAAAATATGTATGTGTGTGTATATATATATATTATATATATATATAATATATATACACATACAGACGATAGCTAGGATAATCGTACTACTAATACCTGTTGGTTTAGTGAAAGGAGCTGTTAATGTGTAATTGTTTGATCAATCTTGCATGCCTATATCTGGTTATATGTGCAACCATTTTGAAGACGACATTATGTAATATAACAACCACTGTTAATATCCTATCACCATGTTTTGAAATTCTGCATCATTTTTATTGCTCTCTATGCTGTTTTTGTTATGTATTTGTTTTTGTTATTTTTGGTTTTTTAAATAAAAAACAAAATTTATATGTATATATAAGGATAGCTGGAATAGATGTATTGCTGATGTCTGTGGTTTATTGAGAGGATCAGTCAATGCTTAAAATTTTCTTTTTTCTTGACCAATTTTGCACACTTGAATTTGGTAATCAGAATGACTGATCTGAAAACAATATGCAGTAGAAGAACCATTGTTGAATTCCTACCATCTTGTATGGTGAAGCTCTGCATCATTTCAAATGTTTGTTTGGTTTTTTTAACTGTTACTATCTTTGATTGTTTGATCAATCTAGTGGACTGAGCAACTTCATTGAAGATAGCAGTATGTAATACAGCAACCACTGTAAATTTCTATCATTTTTTTTTGAGGTCATGTATCTTTTGTGTTGTTTTGATTTTGCCTTCATTGTTGTTTTGTCGGTTTTTTAATTTTTAAAATAAAACTTAGAACCTTAAATAGCTGTAATCAGAAAAAATAAACCACTCCATGCCACATAATAATTAAAATGCCAGAAATACAGAACAGAATTTAAAAGCTGCTAGAAAAAAAAAAAAAATCAATGAATCTATGAAAGAGAATTCATCAGAATCAAACACAACACAAACCTTAAAAGCAAGGACAGCAATGATGAAGTGCTTGAAGCTCTAAAAGAGAACAACTTCCAATTCAGACTATTACATTTTGCAAAATTAACTTTCAAATTTGATGGAGAAATAAATATTTCCTTAATTAAAAAAATAATCCAGATAAGTTCATGACCACCAAACCAATACTCCAAAAAATTCTCAAGGATATCCTAGGAGATAATGAAGCTAACAATGCCAAAAGGCCAAACAAAATGAATACAAAAGGTAGAACAGTAGCAATTAAGTACAACGGAAAGTAAGCAAAACAACAACAGGAAGTTACTACAGTGACAGGCATAAGTCAATGCCTATCAATTAAAACTATCAATGTAAATGGACTCAACTTCCCAATCAAAAGACATGGACTAGTAGAATGCATCTGTATGTATATACAGGATAGTTAACATGGTTGTTCTGTCTTCTATTTCTATGCTGAAAGAAACTGTCAATGAGTCTTTGGTTGATCAGTATTGTATTTTTATATCTGTTTTCATGAGAAGCCACTTTGAAGATATCAATATGTAATACAACAACCATTGTTAATTCCCTACCACTTTGTTTGTAACTCTGTGTTGTCTGTACTGTTCTTTTGCTATGTTGTAAAATGTTGTCTGTCTGTTAAAAAAAAAAAAAAGAAAGAAACAAAATACAATGGCATGCTATATGGAAGAAGCACATTTAACACAAACTAAATTTAGAGACTAAAAATCAAAGGATGGAAAACAATACTCCATGCAAAGGGAACCCTAAAACAAGCAGGAATAGGTATCTTATTTTCTGACAAAATGTATTTCAAACCTAAGCTGATCAAAAGAGGCAAAGGAGGATATTACGTATTGGTTAATAAAACTATTCAACAGAAAGAAGCAATAATTATAAACATATATGCACCAATGTCTTTTTTTTTTTTTTTCAGAATACTGATTTAATTAAAAGCTGAGAAACAACTGTAATGTGGTGTGAAAGGGCTAAATCCTCATTTACCATAGTAAAAATTCCTTAAGAGATACCATCACAATTGATACTATCACAATTGAAAAATCAAGTGGCTAGCCACATACATATATGTATTTTAAAATAACTGTGGCAAATACCACAAGATAATAAAGGAATACTTACACTGTTTGCCTTTGAGAAATGATAATCAGGGTTAGGGCAGAGGACTGCTCTTTTTCACAGTAATCTCAACACAGCTACTTGAACTTTAAACTATTCATACATATTTTTTAAATAAAAACAAATTTTAAAAGCGTTAATAGACTACTATAAACCTTCAAAAAGGGAGCTACTTGTCCTTTAGCCAGAGGCCTTTAGCTTTTTCAATAGTTCAGAAACCAAAACCAGTATGCTGAAGTATAAAAAATGGGACATGAGATACAAAATAGGTCTTTTTTTAACAAACCACACTTTTGAAAGTGACAGAGCCCATATGATGGCACTAATATAAGTGTCCTCCTCAGAAGTAGCTTGCAAGTCATTCCTCTTTTCTGCAGTAGTAGGTATTGAACCTAGAGCTTTTCTATTGAGCTGCATCCCCAGCCTTTTGTGAGGCAGAGTCTTGCTGAGTTGTTCAGGTAGGAATAAAACTTGGGATCTTTCTGCCTTAGCCTCCCAAGTGCTGGGATTAGAGGTGTGCACCACCATGCTCACTTTGCCAAGCCATTCTTTACAACTATGGGACTAGGTAGATTCTCATATGCGTTCATGCTTTGTTTGTTTGTTTGTTTGTTTTTGCCCCACAGTTGTTTTGCTTGAATGTCTTCCAATGTAAGGCTTCATGCTATCTCTTTGGGAGCAATTTTGTAAGAGTAGGCTTATAACCAAAGGACCTCTGTATCTCTCTTAAATGTGGCAAGCAGAGAAAAACTTTATGAGCTATCATTTAGATGAAGTAGAGCAACATGACTGAATTAGATAGATACAGGCAAGGGGAACAGTTAAGTTACAGTACTTCCTTAAGGTCAGGTTCCACACATTGTTCATCTATAACACAACTATCATATATAGTATCGGTTATTGTATGATACAAATCCTCAAAATCAAGAGGCTTTAAAAATGAGTCTGAGTTGCCCAAGTATTCCTCAAATAGTCATTGAGGCTTAATATGTGTCATGATATTTAGATACTTTCTCAAGCAAGCAAAGATGTCTAGCTTCCTCTGCAACTAAAAATAATTAAAATCCTCTCAAGTGATCTACCTCTTGCACTGAGGTAAAGCACCACTCCAGTGTAAGAAGCAACTGGAGAAAGATCCCAGAGAGTTATGTTCAAAAGAAGAGAAATAACAGTCTTCCCAGATATTCCAGGCAATTGTAGTCATATTACACCATTCATTGAGCAACTTCTATGAATCTATAAAAGTTTTCAAACTTTCTGGATGGTTCAACTCCTTTGATGAAGTTTATCTTGTGATCAAACTATCAGGAAAATTGTCATTTGATTAATCAGCACTCTAGTTAATCTATCTTTCTTGCTCAATTAACAATCCCTAACATTTCGGTCGGTCTTTGTGTTTGACGGCAAATCTCGCAATTCAGTACAAGAAGCTGGTCAAATCCCAATACTGACTGCCAAAAAAAGAAACACCTAATAACAAAAATATTAGAATTAATACATAAAGTGACTAGGTTCTAAAGAAACTGTCATTCTAGGTAGATTTTCGTAAAAATTTGAACAGTTAGGGAATAAAAGATATCCTTAGTGA
The DNA here is from genome assembly GCF_000276665.1 of Chinchilla lanigera. NCBI lineage: Eukaryota > Metazoa > Chordata > Mammalia > Rodentia > Chinchillidae > Chinchilla > Chinchilla lanigera. Next base: position 5,654,903 of record NW_004955425.1, on the reverse strand, counting down.
CTGGGTCAACAAACATAACAAAATACTAAAAAATTCACATCACAAGTCTAATCCAAAGGAAATGCATAGAAAAAAAAGGACAGAATTTTTAAAAATAATTTGCAAGAAAAGTTATTATTTTATCAGATCTAAAATATCTTCCTGTAGAAAATTTTAAATGGAATGACCAATTTTCTGCATAGTTTTTTGCTATAATTGATGTGAATTTGTAAGCAAAGAGGTAATATTATCATAATTTTTCTTTAAGCTTGAATACATAGAAGGGAGCAATAAAAGTTTTTCAAAAACCTCATTGACCTGAAAAATAATTTGACCTGATATTTACTGAAAGTCACTCCAGCAATCTTCAGCCCAGCTCTGTTCACCAGGTAGATTTCCAGGACAGGCCTGTATCACTTGTTCCATCCCCAACAGGCAGAAGAAGATAGTCTCTGGTAATCACCAGCATACCACCTCTTATTCTGAGCTGCTTGACTGCCATTTGGTTTCATACTCCAAAAGTATCTCCTGGGGCTGGGGATTTAGCTCAGCGGCAAAAGCGCCTGCCTGGCAAGCGCAAGGTCGTGAGTTCGGTTCCCGGTACCGGAGAAAAACAAAAAAACAAAAGTATCTCCTTTGTGAATAGTCATCTCCAGCAGGGCCAGGAGGAGGGATATGGCCTCTCTGATAAACATTCTAAGTTTGTGAAAATTTTCTGACTGATTGTTGCCAGTTCTGAGTCTGGTTATGAAAACGCTGGAAAGGGGGTGGATTGTGTAGCTTATACCTTGGTCCACGGTTAACAGACTTGGTATTGCTGTGGACTGGTTCCACAGAGTCTTCAAAACCACTTGATCTGGATACACTGAAATTCCAGTTCTTCCTGACAAGACCATTCTGAAGTTCTTCAACATAGTTTTGTTCTTTCTATGCAACGTCCTTGGCACCTATTGAATAATTCAACTGCATCATCTGGCCTCATGCCTTCTACATCAATCAAATATCTGCAGATGAGGTAGCCAGTTCTGTTTAAACCATAGGACAGTGGTCACCAATAAGTTTGTCATTATCTTTATTTTCTTTCAAAATTTATTAACAGCACACTTGAATTTAAAAATAGTGCCATCATTAGGCACCTGATGCCCAACTGTAAAAATTTTTAAATAACAAATAGTTTCTGGCAAATCCTCTGGCTTGTAATAGCGCTGAGTATATGTTAAATCAATCATCAGTCCAAGCTCTTCATTTTGCTCTTGGATTTTGTTAAAAAGATCTAAAAGAGAAAAGCGTTTGTCTAAGGCAAGATTCACTTCAAAATTCTTTTGCAAAGGTACTTTGAAAGCAATGAAACGAGTCCCAGGCATCTGCTGTCGAACCGGGAGATAGTCCTTCCACCTTTCTGGGATGCAGTTTCCACCTTTCTTTTTGGCTGAAGGAAGCCCAGGAAAGTCTCATCCGCGGTCCCAGCCACTGCAGGCGTGAGACCATTGGCTCATGTGGGTCTCGAAAAGCTGCCCTCCGGACACCAAGCAACTCAGAGCCGTGGTTCCGGCAGCACCCTCCGTACCAAAACAGCGATTCAAAGAGCCCGATGCCTGGCTACTGCCACACCAATGTCTTAATAAACAAATTCTAATAGATATAAAATATCAGATAAACAACACTACAATTATAGTAGAGTATCTCAATACCTCACTATCAAAAATAGATCAACAACAAAAAAATCAGTGACAAAATACTAGAGTTGACCCAAACCTTCAAACAAATGACTTCAATACATATACATAGAGTATTAGAGTGTTCCATCCAACAACAGAATATACATTCTTGTCAGCCCCTAGCGGTAATTTCTCCAAAAGAGACAGTATACTAGCTAATAAAGCATGCCTAAATAAACGCCAAAGATTCAAAATTTTACCATGCATATTACTGGATCATAGCAAAAGAAACCACAGAAACTGTGCAAACGTCTAGAAATTAAATAACACACTCTTCAATAATCAATAATGAAACTAAGGAAGAAAGAAGACAGCTCCTAGAATTAAATGATAATGCCAGCACAATATACCAGAACTTACGGCATACAATGAAAGCAGTCCTGTGAGGAAAGCTTATAGCAGTGAATGACCACATCAGACAAACAAAACAGGACCAAATAAATAACAATGATGCATCTCAGGGTCATAGAAAAACAAAAACAATGCAAATTCAGACCTTGTACAAGGAAGGGAATTATAAAGATCAGAGCAGAAATTAATAATACAGAGGCTAAGAAAACAAACAGATAAAACAGCATAGAGAGCAATAAAAATGATACAGAATTTCAAAACATGGTGATAGAATATTAACAATGATTGTTATATTACATAAAGTCATCTCAAAATGGCTGCACATACAAAGAATAATTGAAGAGTTGGTTCTTTGGTAGAATAAAATAGAACTTTTAGCCTATCTGACCAAAAAAGAAGGAAAGAAAAGACACAAATTAAAGCAATTAAAGATGAAAAAGGGGAAATAACAACAGACATTGCCAAAATCCAGTAGCAACTTCACAAATATATATGCCAAACAACTGAATAATGCAGAAGTAGAGATTCATACATGCATATGAATTGCCAAAATTGAACTTAAAAATCTTGAATAATCCAGCAACAGGCAATGAATCTGAAGCAGTTAAAAAAAAAACAACACTACCAACAGAACCTGATGGATCCATAGCCAAATCCTACAAGAATTTCAGGGAAGATCTAACATCAATATTCCTCAATGTTTTTAATGAAATTGAGAAGTCAGGAGTACTTCCAAAACAATTTTTTGAAGCTAACATTATCCTGATCACAAAACCAAAAGAGGAATCAATCAAAAAAAGACAACTACAGGCAGTTTCTCTAATGAAGACAGATGTAAAGATCCTTAACAAGATACTGGCAAACACAATGCAACCAGTCATCAAAAATCTCACATAACATGACCAAGTAGGATTCATCCCAGGGATACAAGGATGGTTCACCATTACAAATCAATAAATTTAATTTCCCATATAAACATAAGCAACAAAAATTACATAATCAGGTGGTAGCACACACCTATAATCCTAACACTTGCGGGTGAGGCAAGGGGATCACCTTGCAAGTTTGAGGGCAGCCTGGGCTACAAAGTGAGTTCAAGACCAGTCTGAACTGCACAGCTAGATCTTGTTGCCAAAAAAAAAAAAAAAAAACCACAACTTAAAGACTAGGTATAGAAGTTATTGCCAACATCATATTAAATGGGGAAAAAAGCCTCCCCTCTAAAATCAGAAAGTCTGTTACCACTCCTCCTGTTCAGCACAGCCCTCAAAACATTAGCCAGAGTAAATAGGCAAGAGAAATAAATAAAAGGGATACATATAGGAAAAGACAAAGCCAAAATATCATTATTTGCAGATGACATAATCATTTACTTACAAGATCCAAAAGACTCCACCAAAAGACTCCTAGAATTGGTAACTAAATTCTGTAGTGTGGCAGGATACAAAATAAACACACAAAAATCAATAGCATTCCTATACACTAATAATGAACTCACTGAAAAAGAAATTAGGAAAACAATACCATTAATATATAGCATCAAAAAATTTAAATACTTAGGTATTAATCTACCTAGGAAAGTGAACAACCTGTATAATGAAAATTACATCACTCTGAAGAAAGAAATTGAGGAGGACATCAGAAAATGGAAAGATATCCTGTTTATCGATAGGCAAAACCAAAATAATCAAAATGGCTGTATTTCCAAAACTGATTTATAGATTTAATGCAAGCCCAGGAAAAATACCAATGTCATTTTTCACAAAGCTAGAGAAAACAACCCTAAAATGTATATGGAACCAGAAAAGACCCTGAATAGTAAAAGTAAAGTAGGTGGCATCCCAATCCCACCTTGAAGGTACACTATAAAGCTACAATGATTAAGCATGGTACTGGCACAAAAATAGGTATGTGGATCAATGGAAGAGACTGGAAGAAACAGAAACAACCCTAGGCATGTACAGCTATTTGATCTTTGACAAACGAGCAAAAATCATACACAGAAGATAGCCTCTTTAATAAATGGTGCTAGGAAAATAGGATAGCCACATGCAGCAGATTGAGTCTAGACTCATGTATCCCCCTATGCACTAAACTAAAATCAAAATAGATCAAGGTCTAAATGTTAAAACAGAAATATTTAATCTTCTGGAAGATAAAATAGGTATAACTCTTGAAAATATAGGCATAGTCAAGGACTTTCTGAACAGAAACCCAATGACATAAGAAATAATACCAAGAGTAAACAAATGAGATCATATCATATCAAAAAGCTTCTGCACAGCAAAGGAAACAACCAAGTAAAATGACAGTAGACAGAATGGGACAAATTTTTTTCCAGCTATTCCACCGAGGATTAACATCAAGAATATATAAAGAACTTTAAAAAATTAGACTCCTAAAATAAAAGATACAATCAAAAAATGGGCAACCAAAATGAATAGACACTTCTCAGAGGAAGTACAAATGGCCAATAAATAGATGAAAAAGTTGCTCATCATCACTGACCATCAGAGAAATGCAAATTAAAACTATACTAAGATATCATCTTACCCTAGAAAGAACAGCTATCATCAAAAAAATCTAAAAATAACAAACGCTGGCAAGGATGTGGGGAAAAAGGAATTCTTCTACACTGCTGGTAGAAACATGAACTAGTACAACCACTAGGAAAGCCAGTGTGGAGATTCCTCAAAAAACTAAAAGTAGAAATTCTATTTGACTCTGCTATCCCCTTAAGGTATCTTCCCAAAACAGTTAAAATCATCGTATTACAGGGACATATGCACACCTGTGCTTTGTATCAGCATGATTTATAATAGCTAGATCTTATAAACAGTGTGTATGTCCATCAATAGATAAATGGATAGAGCAAATGTGGTATTTATACACAATGGAGTACTATGTTGCCATATAGAAAGATAAATTTGAGGCATTCAGAAAGCATTTGAGCATTCAAATATTTCCCAAATTATATAATTTCAAATATATATATGCTAATTTGTTTTATTTATACTACTAGTTTATCTTAGTTCACTGAAAAGGAAGTTTTACTTTTTCTGTTTCTTCTTTGTAAGAATTGTTTGGTCTATCTCTTATACTGAGTAACTACTCTGAAGATAATGACACACAGTGTACTAATTTTTGTTGGTCTTATTTTTATTATGAAATTTTGTTTTATTTTTTCATAAAATTAAAAAATCTAAAAAATAATAATGGATGTTCCCACTCCATGGCCTCTCCAAACCACATTATGTAGCCTAGATATCACTTTCCGAAGCTTAGTAACTATTCCCATCTCAAATAAACTGAAAAGAACAATATGTAAACAGGAGTGAAGTTTATTCATTAGTGATATTAACTGACATTTTAACAAACTGTATTTCAAAAGAAATCTGGAAGCTGATGTTTATAAAAACGCACTACAGTGACTGATGAATGAGTTCCATTCTGAGAGAACATTCTTACGTCAGATTCATTTGTAATTCAACAAAGTGAGTCTTATATAAACTCTTACACAGTACACCTGTGAAAGCTTGCAACCCAAATGTATGTAAGTTGGGGACTTACTGTAATAGAATCAACTAATGCGGTACAGTACACACAGAGGATTCCAGGTGTGCCCAACAATATAATTAATAGTCTAGAGGATTAAACAGCAACACCCTCCTTCTAAACTCCATGTTAAATGCTGACATATCTATGCCAAGAACAACCATATCCACAGCCAGTTTCTGTAAACATCCTTAGAGCCTCCCACTACAATGACACTTTGGAAAGAACTTATGTTTGCAGAAATATATTGAAAATCCTAAGAAATTTAAGGCCCCCATTACCAGATTAGTTCACACACAGGAACCTAGGGGAAAATGTCTCATGAACAAGTGACACACATTACAGGTGAAAAATAAAGCAACATAGTACATTAGCTACAAGCAGCTACAGATTCTCTGAGGTGCACAGCTTCCCACTAATAGACACTTAGCCCTCATTTCAAGGATCACAAAGTTCCTCGTGCAGTAAAGTGAATGGTCCCCATGCTTATCCTGGATACCTAGAAGTTCCTGAATTTCCATGGGGTAGCTCAGGGATCTGAATCCAGACTGTGATGTGTCTGTTGGGGGTAGAGGGGGTTACTGATTAAATTATACCTCCATGACATAAAATTTAGTTTAAATACCTTAATTTTAGGAGAAAAATATTTAAATAGAATGTGATGTATTTAATCAGCACTTTTCCATGAACAAAAACTGGATAGAAAACTTGTCAAGCTAACCTCTATTAGATGACTGATCACTTATGCAACAGACATTCAAATCCAGCTTCACAACACCCAGTGTACTAAGTTGTTCAAAATTTTTAAATACAAACATATTTTGAGAGAGAACTGTATTCTAAGATATCCTGAGGCAGAGTGAAGTAATCAGTATAAGAATATCCCTCTCAATAATGTATATAAAGGCTTTAAGTCTAAATAGGGGCTGGTTAAGAAAATCCTGGTCATTTCATACATTAATTTTTGCTGCCACGAAAACAAATGATAGACATTTCTATGGGCTGATAATAAAATCACCTCCAGTAAGACTTATAAAAGGAAAAGAGCAAAGTTTGAAATACTATGTATATTATACACAAACCACATTTGGATCTGCACAAAACATTTATGGAAGAGTATGTTGGAAAACTGAAACTTCCTCTGGGGAACAGAGGAAAGAACTGGGTAAAAGGGAGGCTTTTCAATTTATATATCCTACATTACTTAGGGAACTTAAAGGCTATGTTTATGTATTTTATTTTTAATTTAAAAACAACAATTTCTCTTTAATAAAAGAGCAAGTGTTCCCTACCTGTCAGTTTTCCTTTACTGCAGAATCTAATGTATGACATGACAAGCACACTGCAGGCATACACTGCAAATGCTTGCTTCTCTGCAACCACCTTTCCTAAATTTATGTAAATCAGGAAAACATTTGGAAGTGAGCTTGTAGGAATCAGGCCTACAAAACATTTGAAAGGTCATTTTTGTAATCAAGTACAAGTAATTCTTTAAAGGCTCTAAATATCTTGTTGCCTTTAAGATTAATTAGGTCACAGTGCCAACCACACTATCTTGTATAAAGTAAACATCACAGAAAGTGCTCTGCAGGTGGACGGCTATTCTTTATACCCTAGCCAAATGCCTAGCGGCCTTGCTGAATCTGTCCACATCAGTAAATTTCAACATACAGCTGACTCACTACACAGAATCACACTGTGTCCTCTGGCACCACCCTTCCACAATGGCCATTACTCAGCCACTGTTACCACCAAACACTACCAGGAAAAGCAACAAGCAAACACTTCCGACTGACTTCCTCAACTCAGCCCATTTCAGCTATAATGCATAGCAGCTATTATATCTTAAGAAGAAACAGAAATGGCCAGCGCTACCCCAAGGCTTACCCATCCCAGGTTAAAGATAACTTCTAGGCCTCCCTATACCTCATTTCAGGCAATCATCTGGCTGTGGGATAATATAAACAGCTCCTCCCTGAGCCTGGCTACAAACCCAAATCCATTCAGCATAAATTGTGTTAACTTGGGCAAACTGCATAGCCTCTCTGATCCTAGGAAAGGTGGTCCTCATTTGCAAAATCGTGTCTGTAAGGCAAATTACTTATACATCACAGACCTCCAATGAGGATAAGGCATGTAAAGCTTTTGGTATGTGCAACCCCCCTTGCATGTCAACTGGTATCATTACCATCATCTTTAGGTCTGAACTTGTAGCAGCTTTCTTTTTGATCTCTCAAACTCCACTCTATAGTAAAAGTGACCTTAAAGGGACTAGAGTAAAATGAGTCTACTCACCCACCCCTACAAACAATGAAAAGTGACACCAGCTTCCCGCTGTCATTAGAATGAGGTCTGGAGTCCTCCGTGCAAACCTTTCCAAGTCTCATTTTAACTATTATTAACTAGAGGAGCTTTGGCTCCACTCACATCTTTCCCCCAAATTAACGTGGTCTTTGGCCAGATGCCTGAGACCCCTTTATCATACATTCACACTCACCAGTACACACAGCAAGCTAAAAAGCACGCTGTCCACTGGAATGTGAACACTCATCGATGCACTGCTGCACAGCTCAAGCATCTACAGACTACAAGTCTTTTCAGTGACTAAAATCCATACACCCCTAGAAGTGTTAACGCTCAAGGATGAGGGTGAGTGTTGCGATTATAGCCAGCTGAAAGTTGCCACGTGGTGCTGAATGGAACTAATGAGGTTCTGAAGATTAGCCAACAAGAGAGGACTGATTAAATTCTAGACCCTTCAGTTGGCCAGTTCAGACGCGATGATTCATCCCCCTACCACCCAACTCTGTGCTTGACTCAAATTCAGTACTTCTAGTTATGGGTTTTACTTTGGAAATACCTGTTAACCTATCAGAATGTGAGCCCCAAGTAATTTTTCAACCCCTTTCTTCTCAGATTGAGAACGCTGCTGCTGAAAACACTCAGAGTGAGAATATGCTGACGTCACTCTCCAAGAAAGTCCATTTCTGAGAAAAGCCCCCTCATTTTGACTTGGACAAGATGGAGAGAACACATACTTCCAGCAAGTCACAGATCAGACATATAAAACCTAAGATCTCAACGACTTCCCACCACCCTTACTTCTTTTCATATAACTCTTTCTGGATATATTAGAATAACCCAACTTATGAAACATGCCATGGAATAGAATATCTTTCATTCTCTAGAAGAGTTCATGGCCAATCCAACTTTTAACTTTTTGTTTTGTGACAAGGTCTCACTATGTAGTTTAGGCTGATCTTGAATTCACTTTGTATCACAGACTGGCCTCAAATTCACAGTAATCCTCCTGCCCCAGCCTCCCAAATGCTGGGATTACAGGTGTGTGCCACCATGCCCAGAAATTTTTTGTATTTTTAAATGTGTCAAAATAACAAATAACAAAATCTATCATCTTCGCTGTTTTAAGTCTTGGCATTCATACTGTTCTGCAACCATCAAAGCCACCATCTAGCTCCAGAACTTCATTATCCCCAAAAGAAATTCTGTACTCATTAAACAATAGCTCCTCATTCTCCTATACCAGGCCCTCAAAACCACCATACTACTTTCTGTTGCTATGAATGACTAGTCTAGCTTCTTCATAGCGGTATCTGTCCTTTTATGACTAGCTTATGTCACTTAGCATATTGTCTTCAAATTCATTCATGGTATAACCTGTGTCAAATTTTCCTTTCTACCCAGGTATGGTAGTACATACCTATAATCAGGAGGCTGAGGCAGAAGGATTGTCTTGAGTTTGAAGCCAGTCTGTGCTACAAAGTCATTTAAGGCCTGCCTGAACTACAGTCTATAGTAACACCCTGTCTCAAAAAAAAAAACAAAAATTTTTTCCCTCCTTTTAAAGAATAAATATCCTACGACATATGGAGTGTTGGTTTATCCATTCATCCTTCATAGGTTGATTCTACTTCTTATCTATCATGAGTACGCTGCCATGAGCACATGTGTGCAAATATTTCTTGCCTCAGTTCTCTGAGGTGTATGTCTGCCTCAGTTCTCTGAGGTATACTCTGCCTCAGTTCTTCCAGGTATATGTCCAGAGGTGGCATTGTTAAATCACATGGTACTTCTATTTTTAATTTCTGACAAACTGCCATACTGCTTTCTGTAGTGGCAGCACCATTTTATAGTCTCACCAATAGCACACAAAGGTTCCCAGTTTCCACATCCTTGCCAATACTTCTAAATTTTTGTTCTTTTGATTGTAGCCATCCTAATGGCAATCCTTTATTTTATAAACTTTAAAACCAGTTATTTAAATTCAACTTTTATCTCATTTATACAGTTAGCCAAGAATCTGAGAAAACCTGGTTTTCATATATGTATGGATAGTCACCTTCTGAGAAGCAATTTTAATAAGGAAGCTGAGATTTTAAAGAAGAAAAAGAGTCAGTATGGTGGCACATGCCTGTAATCTCAACACTCAGGAGACTGAGGCAGCAGAATCACTACCAGTTCAAGGACGAGCCTAAACTACAGAGTGAGATCCTGTCTCCAAAAAAAAGTAAAGTAAAATAAAAATTAAAAAAATTGGAAACAAAGCACATATTTAAGTTTGAAACGGCCAATTTTGAGGTAAAGTATCTTTCCTAAATACCAGTTTCCTCAGTTGTGAAAGGGAGTTTCAACAACCCAAACTTTAGAAGTCCTAAGATAATTAAGTAAATAAACTAAGTTTCACTTTAAAAAATGTCCTTGCAAGAACTAAAATTACAAAATTATATAAAGCACTTAGCATGGTGTCCAACACCAAATAAACACTAAAAGAATAAAAAAAAAAAAAAAAAACACCAAAAGAATGATAAGTAGTGATGAGGAGGAAAGTTTCACTAGCACTGGAATAACACTAAAAGTTAAGTCACAAAAGACCTCATGTCATTGAAGCCATAGTATCATTTTCTTTCATGAACTTTTTTACATATGTAACTATATAAAAATAAATATTATTTCCCAGTGTATGCAGAGTATCAGAAAATAAGCAATAGTAGGAGGGCATAAAATTGTATCTTTTTCAGTCTGAAAAAGTAGTAATGGGAACTTGTCATGTATTTTAAATTATAAATTAATCTAGCTATAGAGCAAAAAGGTAGAAGATATGAGACAAGACTGTTCTTCCTTTTTCTCTTGCTGAAGTTAAAAGCTAATGCCAAACAGCTACCTTCTAAACATATGGCTTAGGCTGCATTGACATAGTGCATTAAACAGAAAAGCTTGATGTGCTCAACACTGTCCCGTGTCTTTCAGTGGGAATCTGTACGTGGCTTCTTACTGAAATGTACAAAATTTGTGGGAAAGCTTAGAAATTGTTTAACTCAAATTTCTACCAAGTAACTGTTTTAGTTCTGCTTCTCGAAATTTACTAAAAATTTATAGTGAAGTATAAAATAGAAAGTCGAAGCAAAAGTTTATGAATATTTCACATATAAACACATCAAATAAATGGAAACAGATTTTAAAATAAAAACTAGGTCAAAAGATGCTAAACTGTCATCAAAACACCTCAAAGACCCTTACCTGTGTGCACATCTGTGATTTTTCTGAGCACTTTAAATTTATTAACACTTTTAATCACATAAGGCTTTTGAGTTCCATTAATATTATAACACATACTAAAATGCTTCTTAAAATTTTGATACATGGTTCAATTCACTTAGATGCCTGACAATGGCCTTAGTTTGGGTTTATTATAATGGGTTTAATCAGGAAACTGCTTCAGTAATTGTTCTCTTTAAAATTACTTTTCAATTTCCATAATTGAAGTACATAGATATATAATTTTAAATCTTTCTCTGGTGGTTCAAGATTTCATGGAGGCCAGTAGGGGATGGCGGTGCACTCCTGTAATCCCACCATTTGGGAGACTGAGGCAGAAGAATTACAAGTTTAAGGCCAGCCTGGGTAAATTAGTAAGATCTTGTCTCAAAATAAAAAGAGTTAGCGATGTAGATGAGTGCTTAGAGCACCCCTAGGTTCGATCTCCAGTATCCTTCCACCTAGGCTCAGTAAGGAATCATGGTTGGTTTTCCAAAGAAAGCTTTAACCAGTCCAAAGAAGGCTGAGTGTCCCATTATGAGTATCTATCATCATGGTTCTGAGTGATTATGGGGCCAGTCAGAAGGAACTGGGTTGAAATACTATGAATGACAAAATATACCCTAGAGACTGAGCTCCTGAAGTTAACTGCACCACTCTAAAACACAAAACAAAACAACAAAAAAATGCACATTTTCCCTAAAACTGTATTTGGCATTGCATTCTTTCTCCTCCACTCTCTGAATTTTCACTTTAAGTTGACCACCAAAAAGAAACCAACAAAAAACATCAGTGTTAACAGAGTACGTTATCAGTCAGTCCTTACTTTTCCCTCCTTTATAGTTTGTTTTGATCTGAATACCACCTCCGAGAAGCAGCCTGAGTATCCCTTCTGCTTAGAGTAACTCCACTCCGGCTAGGAATGCTGTTCAGATTCCAAGTTAGATAACAGCCAAAGAGTCTCTGAATCTCAAAACTACAACCTCCAACAAGAAAACACAGCCACATAGCTTTGGTAAAGATCCTGGACTGGACACCGAGTCTTTTAAATCCCATTGCAGATTTGCCTATATAGATTTTTCAACTTCTGACCTGCACCCTGAGGCCTGGCTCACGCCGCCCAATTCGACAAGATCCACGAAACCTGACAATCTATCCACACCAGCTACAATGATATAAGTGCCTTGGCGCTCTCTGCTCTCCCCTCTTCGTAAATCCTAGTTTCATCAGTGTCTCATCAGTGTCCTCTACAGCAGTTTTTCTCTTCCAAGCATAGGATCCAGCAAAGGATCACAAACTGCACTTGGCCATCATGTCTTTTTACTCTCTTTTGAACTGAAACAGCTCCTCAACTTTTGTTTTTCATACCATGTGTACTTCTGAAGGATATATACATGCCAGTATGTATTTACAGAATATCTTTTTCAACTTAGATGTTACTTATAGCTACTTCAATTTGTTTCTTCATAATCAGCTTTACATGACTCATTCTTAGCTGGGGTACAACACAACAGCATGGAATCTAGAGGCACAGGGTGTCTTCTGTCCTTTACAGGTGATGTCAACTTTAGTCCCCTCTTTAGGGTGTTATTGATTTTCCCATTAAACTGTCACCATTTTTTTCTTTTGTGATAACCATCACTGTTATATTTGTGGGAAGAACAATGCCTTGCCTTGATTTCAGAAACTGATTATGTTTGTTTGTTTAGTAAATATTTGTTGATAATCTGTTACTTGCCAACTATGAAGGTGGCACTGGAGATACTGTAGTGGAAAAAGACAAAATCCCTGCTCTGGGGTCCTTTACATTCCAGTAGAAAAGCAGGCAATGAACAAATAAATGAATACAGCATACACTGTGCTCTGCTGACAAGCACTTCCAAGAAAATAATGCAGGAGCAGGTGGCAAAGGGAGGAACGAGGAGGAGAAATTGGGTTAGCCGCTGCTGTTGTGCCCACTGTCCAAAACAGTGGGAAGAGATCTCTTTGAGGGAAGAACCTAGAGCTCAGTGGTCTGGTGCTTGTCTACCATGTGTAAAGCCCAGGGTTTGAGTGGGGAGAGCTGGGGAGGAAGAAGAGGCAGGGAGAGGGACAGGAAGAAGACAGACAGAGACACAGAGCCCTAGGGTTCCTGCTTCATTCACATCCTGTGCCCCACAGGCAGTAAAAATTGCCATCCCTCCCACGGGAAGCCCTCCAGTGCTGAGGAGTGGAGAACAGTGGAAAGAATGATGAGCTCACGAACTATATTATTCTAAAAGTACAAAGGGCTCACAATTATCTGAAAATTAAAAGGGAAATATATTATCAATTTTATACATTTTCTACACCAGTTTGTATTATTTACAAAAATTCTTTGTTATGTTTCTTAATTATGTAGGGGGCTTGAAGAAACAGATTTGACTTTTCCTTTTCTGAGTTCATTAAGGAAACTAATTTGCAGAGATAATGCTCCATGATTCATACACAGACTGGGAAAAGTTAACAGGCAACGCCTGAGCTAAAACAGTTTGTAGATCAACATCATGAATACAGGTAAGACACCAACATGCTTCGCTGTCTGTGTCCCCTACCTATTCGCTCCGCCAACCTTATGCAAGTGCTGCCGAAGTCTGTCTCCACCCTTCTCCTGAGTCACACTGTCATTCAATTTAACAAGTTGTTTCTCGGCTCTTATAAAGTGCTCTGTCTTGTGTGTGTTTGGTGCCACAGAAGTTTCCAAAAAGTGTGACAGAAGCCCCATTTTTAAGAAGTTAGAAAATGTGGTAAAATGTTAAAATACATGGTATTATTAAAACCCTCAGGGGAAAAAAGTTTAGGATTACTTTCTGGATAATTAGACATAATTACATAAACTACTGCAGTTTTAAGTATGGGTATTTAGCAAAATTACCCATCTTGCTTCACAGTCCAGTGTGTGTGTGTGTGTGTGTGTGTGTGTGTGTGTGTGTGTGTGTGTGTGTTTATTTGGGGGGGAAGGGAGGAGTTCAGATTCTTCCATTTGTTTCTTAGAGGGCTCACAACTTCCCTCCCGCCCCAAAAACTGTATCAGTCTGTAGCTGTGACTGACTAAAGCCACTTAACCAGGGTGGTTATTCTCACTAATATCAGTTAAAAAAAAAAAAAAAAAAGACTTGATGTCCCCCTTCAGCCTCTACACACACACACACACACACACACACACACACACCCTCTACAATGAAAAAAAAAAAAAAGAAATGGGGGTAAAACAGTAAACAAAGTCAATAAAAAAGATACAGGCCTGGGTTCACTCCACAGCTGAGCTCTGTACATGTGAAAGGAGGTACTATCCCCGCTGCAAGGAGGAAAATCAAAGGAGGGCTGATCTCACCCTTTCCTCTTGCTGTTTGGAAAATACAGTCTTTCAGGAACGCTCACAGAGCAACAATAGTTGTCCACAATCCACTTTTTCCCTATGAGCTGTTCTTAAATTTGCCAAGATTTTAGGAGTTCTATATGCAAAACTGTGCAGATACAAGATTTAGTCACAGGACTATTTTATGAAGGACAAATGAAATACCTTCCCTGTCAGGCTCCAGAGTTAACTTCAAATGTATTTAGGTAGATGATCTTAAGCTCTCATTGCCTTTTTCTGAAAATATACATCATCTTTCCAATTTTATAAACAGTCCCCAAAAGTAGATTGACTTGCTATTGGTCAGAAAAAAAATGTGACACCCAAATAAAATTCTTAGCACTAAAAATTTATTCCATATAATGCAAACAAAAAGACTACAGTTAAGCTCAACCTAAAATGCAATGTATCATTGTAAAATCAGGACCAAATTATGAAAAACTGCCAAAAATATTCTTTAAATCTTCACAAAATCAGGTAGAGAACAACTGACCCAATTCCACCTGGCATGCAGAATACACCTTACTGAAAATGAGAATCCTATATTCCACAAAGAGCTGGGAACCCAATCTGTAATGTCTATAGAAACCTCAGCCTTGGAAGTACCACTGTACAAGTTCCTCTTCCTTTGTCCCTGATGGGAAAATAATAGGTACTGCCTGTGCCACAGAGGGGAAGTGAACTTGTAGTATGCAAATGACAAATGCGGTTTTTCCAGAGTAGCTGATTTAGGACAGACAGGCTGTGGTCGTAAACGCACTAGAGTGAGATGTTGCTTCCTGGTCCCCAACTCTCAGCCAAGAAAGAACAATTCTGCAGCCCTGACCTTGAACTCATGAAGGTGAGGGATCACCCACATGCACAAACTACTTCCATAGTCATATTACTGCAACAGGATGATGGACTGAGGCCTCAGACATTTGGCTGAACTGAAGGCTGTCGACATGCTTACTGTGTTACCACAGGTTTTCAGCAGAATAGGTAATCAGGACTGGAGAGGTTTCATCAAGGGAGGACAGAAGGCCAAGTCAGTGGAGTCA
Source organism: Chinchilla lanigera (assembly GCF_000276665.1). NCBI lineage: Eukaryota > Metazoa > Chordata > Mammalia > Rodentia > Chinchillidae > Chinchilla > Chinchilla lanigera. The sequence continues at coordinate 5,639,328 of NW_004955425.1, read as the reverse complement.
CTTACACTCACACAGGTTGCCTTGTGACTACAAATTCTTCCTTGTTCCTGGGAATCCAGGGTCACCTCACACCTGCTCTGAGAGGAGAGAGACTCTACATAAAATGGTCTACATAAACCATATTTCCTACTTAACCACTGTGAAACAAATCAAACTACACTTGAAATTCATCAAGCAGAGAATCTGTAGGACAGGCTCACAAATCCCAGGGTGTGTCATATGCCACCTACCCAGCAAGGTTCCCCAGTCCCCTCCTAGATCTGATTCAGCAAGTCTAGGTGATGCCCGGGAATCTTTCTTTTTAACAATGAACAGAGCATAGTCGCAAGCTCAGACAAGTCAGGGAATACTGGTCTGGACAATTATCCTGTACTCTACTGCATTTAGTAATAGCATCAATTATGTTAACTTATAAATGGTAACAATAATGAGTATTTGTCTTCTTTTTGTTCACCAAATAATACTGCCATTTTTATAACATCTGTTTTAAAGAAAAGTGGTTAATAACTTGTGTGAGGTTACACAAGCTAGTGACAGCAAGGTGATTCAGAGAACTAACTCCAATAGCTGCACCTGTGACCATAATATATACAGCCTCCTTACAAGCAAAGCCTAATTAAAAAGTAATGACAACTCATTTATTCCCAAAAGTAAAAAAAAAAATAGCAAAATATTTCCAAATTATTAGTCCTTTTAAATTACTAGCTATATAGGGACTTAGAGATCAACAATACCTCTAACAAACTGTTCTCTTTTTTTAACTTTTATTAGTACATATTTGCAGTATATGATAATTATATTCAATATAGGAAACTGGTACATGTACATAACACATTTCAACTTTTTCCCTTCCTTTCATCCCCTCCTCTTTATTTTTCTAGTCCTAAAAGATCAAATCCAGCATTCTACCCAGCTCTTTTTAATTTCTTTATTTTGAGATAGGATCTCTGTAAGGTGCCTACATTGGCTTCAAACTTGCTATATTCCTGGCTTAACCTCTCTAGGGCTAGGATTTCAGGTGTGTGACACTACTCAATTCAATCTCTCCTTTGACAAATTTTGACCTTGGCCTTCAGGTCTTTCCCAAGCAAGAAAAAGGAGGCAACTGCACAAAGCCAATGGCTCCTTTCAAAACAATTCGTTTAGAGGAATTACACTGTATTAACAGCAGATGGAGAGCTAGTTTTTGTCAAGTATAATAGTAAAATGGGGATAAGAGGACTAGATTTTTATAAAGAACCACCTTAGGATGCTTCAACCTGGACTTTGCAATGGTGCCAAAGCAGTATGTATTCAGCAGGAACTATATTTCACATTTTGAATTTTTATTTTCTATGGCTAGTGTTATTTCGTATAATATTCTGACATTCATTCATATTATCTCTGTCTCTGTCTCTCTGTTTTTGTCTCTGTCTCTTGGGCCATAGCTCCCAGTTAGCCACATGGATCACAAAGTAACTCTCTACAGTGTACTGTGTTGATAAACTATGATGTGGAGTAGGTAGGTTAGGTCTAGTAAATGTAAGGAACAACATGAGGAAGAGACCAGCTAAGACCACCAGGCTTGTGTAAAACATGGTATGGAATTTATTGTGTCTGGGTCCCAGGCAAACAGAGGGCAAAAAGGCAGTCTCTAGGTAACAAAAAGAAGTGGGATTCTTTAATAGGATTTGAAAGAAGCAAGGACATAGGCTGGAAAGATCTTAATAAACCTCAATGGTCTAAGTCCTCTGGATGTTTTATGTCTCCATGCACTGTCCTTGAGGTGGCCGGTGTGAATGCTTGGGTGCCTTTAGATGTCCAGGTGCTTGCAAGAGTCCATGTTCCATTTATCTCTTTTAAGACATCCTGTGTTTGCTGAGGGCAGCCCCCATGCAGAGCTGAAAACAATGCCTCTGCTGAAAGACAGGTTGGGTACTGCGAGAGTCAGGTCTAAATAGAGCCTTATAAAAAAAAATTTTCAACTTATGAGTTTATCAGGATATAACTCCATCAAAAGGCAAGGAGCATCTGTATTCAAACACTTTCTTACCTGCTACCTTCTACTATGTCTAACATTAAAACTTAAAAAAAGAAGAAAATCAACATTTTCTACATGTCCTGCCTTTAAAAAAACTGATGTTGTCTTTGTGGATATAGAAGGGAAGAGAACAGAGACCCCTGCCTTCCAAGGGGCACCTTCTCTGAACAGGGTGCACACTACAAACAAAGAAGAAAGCCATTGGTTTGCCAGGTAGTGACGGGTACTGCAGAGTAAGAGAGCAAAGTGTAGAAGAGGTGATGTGACTCAAGTAGCCAGGGAAGATCTCCTTAATAAATGGGCCACATGAACAGAGGCCTGAGGTAAACGGGGAAGAAGCCACAAATATGGAGGCGGGGGGCTCCCCAAAGAGGAAAGAGAGTGCCCAACTTTCCCTCCCTCTACCCAAACAACAACCCTCCAAAACTTCCTATCTGCGTAGGTGGTTCCACTTCTCCCAGTTGCTCAGAGCTAAAATAGGATGGGAACTGTCTTCTTCCTCTCCTCCTCACCTCCACTGGGTCCGATACTCTCCCTCGCCTCCAGCAGACCTCAAGCCAAGAATCATTTCCCCAAGTGACTCTTCTGATCTCCCTACCATATGCTGATCCTATAGTGCACACCAACCATACACTACTTCTCTCAGGACTAAACATAACTATAATTAAGTCATTATCTCTGTGATTTAATGCCTACCCTGCCCCCAAAAACTAATCTCCATGAGAATAAGGATTATATCAGTTGGACTCTGTATCTCTCTGGAGCCTGAAAAACAGTAAAGTTCTACAAATATGGGGGAAGAAGTAAGACTTTCCTTCTTGTGCTTCTGTGGTCTTTCTCAAGGATAACACCGAGCTACATGTTTTAGCAATTTCCTTCCTCATAACGTATCTGTTAGGAACTATGAAAAGGTCATACTGAAAAAATGAAGTCCCACACTGGGCCACTCAGACAATGTTTGTGTTTAGTTTCTTTTCATCTTACTGAGCTGGATTTTAAAGGGAGAAACCATGACAGCAAAAGCTACCCTTCCTAAGACCACACAGGTCATTCAGTCCTAGACACCCGCTGTCTGCAATTACTTTTCTCACTGCTGAGACAAAGTACCTGACACAGAAAGTTACGGAAACGTTCATTTTGGCTCAAAATTTGTAGAGGTTTCATTTCATGGTTGGCTAGCTTCACAGCAGGTTGACATGGCAGAGGGGCATTACAGAAGAGAAACAGTTCATGGCAGGTAGAAGGCAGCAAGGCAGCAAAGCAGCAAAGTAGCAAGGAAGCCCTAGCAGCCTGCCCGCCTTCTTTCTGAAGCCTTATATCCATCCAGACTGCACACTCTTAAGATGGGCAGCACTCACACCCAGGGAGGGCCTTCCCATTTTTTACTCCCAGAACTATGCCAGACCAATCAATGGACTAATTTAGTAATCACACACCCTAATGCCATCATCACACACTTAATCCCAGCATCACACATTTAGGTCCAGCCACCTCTGAAAAGCTCCATCTATGGCTGCATGTGACTTTCCAGGGACATCCAGACACAATCCATAACGTCCCTCAAGGCACAAATCAAAGCAATGCACTACATACAATAATTAAAATCTAAAAAATATATAAAGATAATGGGTAGCACTCACTCTGCAGGGGCAGGGCTGCAACACTCTCACAGATCACACAATTTAAATGTTACTAGCAATCTCCATTAGCTAGCCCCCTTACTGGGTATCAGATACTCTGCTGAGTGCTTAAGGCACATTACCTCACCTAAGTGAACTGATCTGAGGAGGAGCTTACACCTGGAATAGAAAACAGTTCCATACAGCTCCAAAACACCTGCAAAGCGTGTCAGTTAGGACCCCATGTTCCGTATCAAAAGCATCAAGACCCAAAGGGCCACTACTGAGTGAAAGACACACAACTGGCTCTAGACCAAGTTGCACTAGCTTGTAGGCTCAGAGAGGGTGAGTAACTGGCAGAAAATAACAGTCTGTTAGTAGCTAAACTCTGGCCAAAAACTCTTTGCCTGTCAGCTCATTTATCCTTCTGACAGATTGAACTGCCACTCATAGAAGGTCCCCAAAACTCTCAGAATAAATGTCCCAAGTCAAGCTTTCCTAAGGAACCCTACAATGTTCTAAAAATCCTACCTTACTATTTAGAGCTGAGCAAAAGCAAAACAGAAGTACTTTATCATTCTTTTCTCTTTCAACTGTCACAGCCCTAAGTAGCACAGCAAGCCTCTTGTCTTTGTGTTCCCATGCAGCTCTTCTGAGCAACAGAAGCCCAGGAACAGAGAGGCCCTGGGCCCAGGCCAGTCAGGACTCAGCTAAACAGGCTAAAAAGCAGGTGGCTGTGACACTTCTTTATCAAACATTCCAGAGTGCCAAAAACACAATTTTGCATGCATGATCACACTTCTGTACAAGAGAAGAACAAATAGAATCATGCCTGAGCCAAGCCTTCATCCTTTACCCAAAACACCACCTGACTCTTATGTTCTCTGAATCAAGTCTTATTCATACCAAAGTCAATTTTCTGTGGAACCCAAACACCTTACCCTTTACCAAAATTAGTCAGCCAACAACCTGCAATAGTTAATACCATTTACCAGTCACCACCAGGTCTGCCAGGTCAGATGAAGCTGGCAACTACATGCAGTTGGTGATATGAAGCTCTGCTGGCAACTCATTCTAATAGCCTCATGCCACCCTTGGGGGCTTCAAATCTCAATATGCTAACATTCTTCAGTGACAGCACTTAGAGAACTTCTATTCTGACCAGGGGCTCCAAACCAGTGGCTCTTCTGATGACAAAAACTCCAACTCAGCCTAAGCTCAGCAAGATGAGGCCTACTTAATCCCCACAGCAGATCCTCTTGGGGACTTTTCTAGAGTAACTGCTAAAGGTGGACTCCCACCAGCCCCTGCCACTCAGCCAGAGCTACCAGCCACCTCAGGTTTAGGCAGTACAAAGATTCCCTAAGGATGCTGTGTGACAGCAATGCTGTATTTAAAATGACAGTCATTCATTTTGCATGTGCCTGTAAGTAAAAATCAGTAAGAAGTACATAAGAGCACCAGAAACATTTGAAGAGCTGAACATTGTAAGGATATTACTTTAGGATACTGCCCCATACACCTGCAGACTGAAGTACTGGGATGTAACTTTAAGAGTCTCCCCCATCCTTGTGATAGGACTGGAGAACAAGCCAGTCAGACCTGGACTCAATATAAGAGCTGATACCTGGGGAAAGTGGCTCAAGGTTCTACTTACTCTCATCAATCAGCTGGGGTTGCAACTTCTTTTGGTATCAAGGGACATATCAAGTACGAAGTCATTCATCATCATTTCTCTAGCATAGTGTACGCACACAAGAAGCCATCAATGCATGCAGTCCCTCCCTAAGCAATACGGTGTAACACCACTTTACATGGTATTTACATTGCAGTAGGTTTTATAAGCAATCTACATATGACTTAAAATATACAGGAGGATATGGTAGGTTGTATGCAATTTACTACATTTTATACAAGGGATTTGAGTATCTACAAATTTCGGTATCTTTAGGGGAAACCAGCTTCCCATGGATATTTGAGAGACAACCATATGTCCAGGGATCATTCCAGCATAGTTTATACTGAAAATAATAACATCCACTAACTACAATATTACTATAAGTGCTTAAAATGAAAGCATTTATGGCAAGCATGGCTCATGGCAGACTGCTTGCTTAGCATACATGAGGCTCTGGAGTTTAATCCTCAGCACCCTTCCCCCAAAATTTAAGGTAGAAAATGTTATCTAGTATGATCAAATACTGTATAGATTAAAACTTTTTTCCAAATGAAAGAACTGTGTGCTAGGTTAGTTGTCCAAAGAGTTTATCAGTAAAGAGAAAAATCAAGGAATAAAATATAAGAATGCAGCCTCCTGTGTCCATATTCTAACTCTAAAAACTGAATTCATGACCTTACAAGCAAAAAGGACTTTGAACATGTGATAAATTAAGGATTTTGACATAACAGAGTATCCCACATCTAGGTGGGCCCAATCTAATCACAAGGGTCCTTAAAAATCAAAAAGCCTTTCCTTGATTTTACTACAGAAGGATGGTCAGAAAAAAAGATGAGAAAGGGAGACAAAGCTTTTTCAAAAGGAAGAGGGGTCAATGAGATGGATGGAAGGAAGAGGGACGAAAAAAAGAATTAAGATGTGTTGTACACAGGTACCAACTTCCCCATGACGAATGTTATTATGTACTGTAAATATATACTAAAAGAAACATGTACAAATTTTAAAAAAAGAACTATATGCAATAAAAGCAGTTGTATTTTAAAAAAAAGATGAAAAGCAGGCTAAGAGACAAAGAATGCTGGCAGCCTCAAGATTGTGGAACAAGTATGTAAACAGGCATTTTTTCCTAAAGCGTGTGACACCCTGACTTTACTCCAGTGTAACCCATGTCACACTTCTGACCTACAGAAGCACAACACAACAAACTTGTGTTGCTTTATACTATTCACTTTTCAGTTATTTTAGCCAAAGCACATCATGTGGTAATTAGTTATAGGAGCAACAGAAACTAATATGGAGGCTCAACAGGAGTAAGTTCCTTATACTTTTAAATCTTTCCAGATAGTCTGAATTTTTACTATGTGTCCGCAATGGCAAACCTCTTAGAACTTTCAGGGGTACAAACAACCCTCTGTGGCACATGTGCCATAGGTCACCACCACTGCTGTATATGTAGCTCTTATTCTAACTCCTATGTTGTCAAGAGAGGAAGAAGAAGCTCTTTGCGCCCTTCCGTGTCATAGCTCCCAACTCCCAAAGCCTTCCTTCACATAACACTTGGCTCCCACTGCCTGAAGAACCTGCAGCTCTCTCACAGCAGACAGAAACCTACCTACCAATCAAGGTGTGACTCGAGCACCCTGTCCTAGGTAATAATATCCCCCTTGGCACTCTTCCCTGCGCTCAATTCAAACTAGCTTCCCATGGTCTGGTCCACCTGGCTGGATGTTGAATGCCTTGAAAACAGTGCTTCAGGCTCATTTCTCTGTGTGAAAATGCAACGCCTCATAATAGGCATGACATAAGGTTAATAAGTAGTGTTTACTCAACTGAGTTGACTACTAGACAGCATTAAACCAAAACCAATCCAGTAATCCCAGTTTTAAATTAACAAGGAGTCTTCTACTGGAGGAAGACTGGCTTTTTTAAAAACATTTTATGATGGCTTAGGGGTCTGGGGTGTTAGAGCACAGTTGTTATGACTGAGATTGAAAACAATCTGAAAGAAAACTCAACTCTGCTGAGGACTCAGTAGCAAAGGAACCAGGAGAAGAGATGGACAATATTTGACGAAAATGTTCACTATTAAAGACTACATCCACTAGGGCTACAGCCAGCAGCTTTTGTTTTTATCTCCTGATGACTGATCAGCATGACCAACAGAGCCCCCACCTCCTGTAATACTAGTTATCTGCGTGACTTAGAGGTCAAAGGAACACAAGGGCTGCACCACTGTGTGAAGTGAGGCATCTCATCTTTCGGTTATTTTAGCCAACACACACCAGTAATTTTGGTGGTGGTCATGGTAGTGATGTCATTTTAAAGTCCAATTTATTGAGCAAAAATATGCATGCAGCAACTCATTCTTTTTTAGTGTTCAGTTCTGTGACTTTTCACAAATATGCAATCCCTACCACAACTGATACAGAATACTTCATTTCCAAAAGTTCTCTACATCCTTTGTAATTAATCTTCTTGTATGTGTGTTTTTTTAACTTTTGATTTTGAAATAATTCTAAACTCACAGAAGTTACAAAATCACAGAGTTTGCATGTATCCTTCAACCAGCTTCCTCCTTATCCTACATAATTATCAAAAGCAGGAACTTGACATTGTTTAATACTATTAATTAAACTATAGGCTTGTTCAGATCTCACCAGTTTTTACATTTTTTTATGCAATACTGTAAAATTTTATCATGTATAGATTAAACCACTCCTGTGCTCAGCAACTAGAGTGTTCCATCAAAGCACATCACACATTGAAAAGATGCGTTGGGTACCCTCTGCTGAAAGAACTTTGGTAAATAAGGAGGATTTTCTTTGCCCTTTTTCCCTGGCCAAATTAAAAGGCAATTATCTACTTTCTGGCTGCTATGTGCAAACCACAGTTGACATATCAATTGATTTTTCAGGTCCTATTCATTCCTTCTTTATTATATATCAGGTCCAGCAGGGTGGATAAAATAGTGAGCAAGAAAACAGTGGCTCCTGCCTTTAAAAGCACTCAGAACGGGAGAAAGATTCACGCACACACAATTAAACCTGTGACAAGTACTATCCATGAGTGAAAATAAAAAGTACAGTGAAAGAGAAAGCACAATCAGATTAAGACTGGGAGGAAGGTTCTTGGTGCGAGCCCCATCCTCTCACTGAATGTCTGAGGCCCTCCACAGTAGAAGGCATGCAAACTTCTGAACCACTGAGTATTAACATAATCAAAACGTGATCAAAGCAAAACTTCACCAAAGACCACGCCTTTCTTTAACTCAAAACTTGACACAAAAGATATGCAGAATTGACAGCTACTCTTGTGATTTACCTTAAGGACATACCTGGGCCCCCCAAAATTCTTTCCAACCAGCAGCCACAATTATGCAAACACCACCATTTGAGATCCTTAAGTTACAGAAAGTCTCCTCTGCTTTAGACAGGTCACAAGGAAATCCCATCAGAAAAGAGAAATGCAGGAACCCATCACAGGCTTTGAACTAATGTCTGCCATGACCTTCTCCTCTTGTGTAAGAGACTAGACTCACACCTGTAACATCTTTCAAGGCAGCATTGTTCCCTCTCCCATTTTACCCTGCACATGTTCTGTTATAAATCTCTAATGCTATTTTGTCTCCATGTCTCTCCCCTATTCTATACTAATGGACCTAAAAGCCTGATTCATCTGTGCTTCTCCTGGCATTTGCACCCCAAGCTCTGAAGCACAACAAGTGAGTCAATAAATTTTTGAATATAAATTTTGAATATAAAAGATTTGACTCTCAAATTACAGTGTTCACAGTAGGGCTTTGAGGGAGTGGACCGTGAGACAGATGGGTTTAAACAGGAAAGACATTGGTCAGAGGCATGGGTTAGGCAGCTCAGTTTAAGAAGCATACCACAAAGTAGCTAAGTATAATAGGAGGATGTTTGGATGCCTGAAAGAGAGTGGGTGTGGGACAGAAAGAGGTGGTGAGCGGGAATAGCAAATAAGACACCTACACACGATAAAGTCAGGACAACACCAGCTTGGCAAAAGTGGATACACCTTTATTACTTAGGGGAAATGTAGATAGTCTCTGCTGGTGGAGGGGCTCTGTCTCTATGACTTCATTTCTGAGAGCATCTGCCAAGAACTGAGCAAGGGGAGACCAAAAAGAGCACAAGAGGCAGCAAGCATTTGCAACAGCTGCTATGGCAGTGGCTAGGAAATTAATAAGAAACGACAGCAAGGGGGAGAAACTTGTAGCAAACAGCCAGTTTCCTTCCAGAGAGATCCTAATCTTTCCTACACTCCTGTATGTACAGCTTCCAAAATCCTCTGGGACACCTCTGAACATAAGGGGATGACCTGGGCTTGCTGGGCTGTGTTCAGCAGTGCCTTCTCAGCCAGCTCTGGGGAAACCTGTGCGTCATGCAGGAATTGCTGAGAAAAGCAGACAATGCTCTGGGCGTTTCATTATGTAGTTGAGTTTTGCACTTAGATACTGTTTACATTTAGTGACTCATAAAATCCAAGAACCCCCAAACAGAAATGCAAATTGTTTTGCAATTTAGATGTTAAACTATCAGTAAAATATTCCAGCCTATGTTCGCAACACCACATGGCTTCTCAAGCAGGGCCTTCTCTTAACAACAGGCAATATAGGTACTTTGATCTTTGCAACTCACAGTGGCCCAGGTGATATAGGTACACCTGAGAAGGAGAGGGAGGGCACCACAACTAGCCACACTTCCCCCAACTGGAACTTCCAGCAAACCTCCAGGACAGGGAGCTCCTGGTCAGGGAGCTCCCCGGCCGTGATATGAAATATACCCAAGCCACAATAAGACATTTATGAACTTCTATTTTATGACAAGTGGTAACAAAGGCTACCATTACAACGCTATTTGCTAAGAACACTGAGCTCCTCCATGGCAGGGTATTAAGAACCACAGGCTCTTAGTCACACATGTTCTGGAGTGACTGTTTCTCTGTCTCTGTCACAACTAAGCTTTCAATTGAGAAAGACTGCTTCTTGGTTCCACAGAGTACACAAGATAAACCAGACGCTGACAACCACAGACAGTTCCCAGGCCTCTAGAAAAGTCACCAAAATGAGTAAAACTCCACTCTCAGCTCTGGTTAGAAAAGATCAATGACACTGGCGCAGTCTGTGGCCACCCAGAGACTTCAGTGTGGCTCCCAAACAAGCATCCCTTTCCCACATAAACCTTCCAGTCTCCAACATTACTCTCTCTGCTCTTTCTCCAAGCCCATCCCAAACCAAAAATGTCCTTCTCAACCAGTTCAGAACGAACCTATAAGGTGTAAGTGACACACTAGGTTTTTCCACCCAGGAGCAAAAGTAACAGCTCAAAGTCGTATGTATAGAGGATGTTAAAATACCTCCCAAATCATCAGTCACCCAAAAGGTATTATAAAAATTGTTTTAAAGATGATTATAATTCTAAAATTACATTAAACATGTATTCATCAATTAATAAAATCAGTATTAAACTTTATTAAGCTTAAAGTCAAGCCACTTAAACCCAGTTTTACTGTATCTGTGTGCTTTTTTTAAAGTAATAAGGCACTTTACTACAAATATTCCTAAATCTTGTTTCACATCAGGAACCAGAACTGGTTCCTGTTTGTTTGTTCATTTCTTTGCAGTACTAAGGACTGAACCCTAGGCCTTCACACTGAGCTACATCCCCAGCACCACCCTCTTCTTCTTCTTCTTTTTTTCTCCTTCTTCTTCTTCTTCTTCATTTTTGTTTTAAATACAAGGTCTCACTAAGTCCCTAATTCATTCAATTTGGGCTCAACCTTCCAATCCTCCAGTCTCTGCCTCCCAGAGTGCTGAGATTATACATGTGCACTGCTTCAATGACAAAATGCTGCCAGGGAACTGCAAAGTTTGTTTACAAAGTGATCCCAGAGGAAACATCACGCCTCACACGTTTTTAAACCCATGACTAATAACTTCATATCAAGACTGAGCCTTAAATCTCATTTCCACTTTCCTCCTACCCAAAGAAAGGAAGTAAGCCTATTGTTAAGTTCAAAAGACCTAAACAAGTTATCAAAAAGCTCCCTATGAGCACCAAACAAAAGATATTTTATCCAACTTATCTACAAATGCTAAAAATGCAATTCACTACAATTATGCCTCTGCCTATGTGCCATTGTGTTTTGTCATAGATATTTCTAAATGATGCAGTCTAAGCAAAATGCTCCATTTTCCTAAAAGCTAACATTTTGGTGACTGTCTACTGCTATATCTCCCCCCAATTCATGTGTTAGAAACAATTCCCAAATTCCTAAGTTCAGAGTATTTATGTATTGAAGACTTGGGGAGGATTAGATGAGGTCCTGACAGTGGGACTCACATGATGACTCTGATGGGTTTAAAGAAGAGGAGGTAAGACCCAAGCTAGCACACTAGTTCTCTCTTGCCATATAACGCCCTCCACGGTGTTATGATACAGCAAGACAATACTCACTAAGTGACAACACCATACTAATGGGCTTCCAAGACTCTTGAACTGTAAACAAACTTTTTGTTATGAATTATACAGATGGTGGAGTGGTAAGTAGCAGCAAAATTCAGTCACTCTGAGATCTGTAATCTAGACCCCAGAAAGTGACAACCAGAGGAAGAAATCAAGTAGATTGCTGGTAATTGGGAAGGAACTGACAGGAAAATTAAAATCTACAGATAGAAAACTGAAAACAGCCCACAATGCAGGGAAGGAAATGAGACAGCATGTACTTTCTCTCAGGTTCCCAGTTTGCAGCTTGGCAGGAGGAAACCGGCTCTGCAGAAACAAGGTCAATATTGGGGAATCCAGGAACCTGGACTCCAGGAGGAACCCTTGGTCACTGTGATCTACACGAGTAGTGTGGAGATTTACTCTAAGACCACTCCCTCTACACAGCAGGGCACAGCCAGATAAGGATCACAAGGCAAGCAACTGCCATAATGCCAGAGATTGTTTGGTTGGGCACCATTCTCAGAAAGGGATGGTTGTTTGAATTTGGGACCCAGAACAACTGGGGGACAGCTTCATGTCAGGGTACCCAATGTTACCCTCCCACAGTGACAAGTGACAGCCAGCCACAGGACACAGCTGTGGACAGAGAGCAGGTTGGAAAGAGACCCCCTGAGGGGTCTGAGCTCAGGCCAGAGGACCCAAGCCCTGTCCCCCATGGTGGGAGACCATGCACAACTTGAGTGGCAGTGAGTCTGACAGTGAGTACAGTACTTCAGCCTTCAGGCTACCGCCTACATCCCATGAGGACTTAAGGACTCAAGGTCTGATGCCTTCCCTATTTACCTGCAGGAGCAGAGACTTGACTTGGTCTGAACATTGCTGCAGGCTTCAGTAAAAGAAGAGGGGCCTTTGGAATGGAAGGGGAGGGCACCTTGCAAGCCCGCAGGCCGTAACAAAAGGCTAGGTAGAGAAAACCTTTCATTACTGGACTTAAAATTGTAGCCAGAAAGAAAACCACTGATTCAAAGTACAGGGAAATTTTCTGGTTTTGGATTCCTCTTATTTTTTCCTTTTTTCTTTCTGGCCTATTGATGTCTGGAGAATTTCCCTTTATCCTTCTTCCTTGTTTAATTTTTTATTAATTCTTCTCTTTTTTTTTTCTTTCATTTTTCCTTTTAATTTTTCTTCTAATTTTTATTCTCCATATCATTTCTTTTTCCTCTTTCCTTACTTTTTTCTTTTATATTCTATTCGTTGTTTTTTTCTGTTATCTTTATCTAATTCTATAAATATCCTTCTACCCTTTAATAAGATCCATTGTCTCACTTCTTGCTCTTCCTTCTCATCTCCCATTGTTTAATTTTTCAAATGTTTCCTCATCCCTCTACATCCTTAACAATATAACCATTAAGCTACACTAGTCTTTAGATAGCTAACCGTATGTTATTACTGTTGAATTTTTTCCATCTTTAGTGGAGGTATAGTTGCTGCATTTAGTTTATACTTGCTAGATGTCAATGTCTGGGTTGTCTTAGTGTTTACACTATAATTATAGATTTTTTCTGTAATTAAAGGTGGTACACTACTGAATCTTATGTCTTAGGTGATATTATTGTTGCTGCTTTGCTTGATACTGCCAGGGTCGCATAACTGCTATTATGCTGTTATGTATTACTGGTGTGTTTTCTCTGTATCCCAACACCATAATTAGCTTTGTGACATTAATAATACTGCAGTCCATTCCCAGAGAATTGGGTACTGAGCCAACTGCACTGCAGCCTCCCCTCCCATATTAACTAAGGTAGTCAGAGCTTCCAACTACAGTTAGCCATGCCCAGAGCACATCACTGCAAAAAGCAGGCAAACTGAAAAGATCTCCATAACAGCATTGAAGTTCTTCCACTGTAAATGCCCACAAACCTAGCCACAAAACAAAAACAAACAGATAAACCAAAAACAATATAAATATGAGAAGAAAAGGCAACAAAATATCTTGCAAATCTCCCCAATCCTCCAAAGATGATCATGAGGAGAATCAAGAAGGAAGAAAGCAAAAGCTATACATCCACAGGGGCTGGGGATTTAGCTCAGCGGCAAAAGCGCCTGCCTGGCAAGCGCAAGGTCGTGAGTTCAGCTCCCAGTACCGGAGGAAAAAAAAAAAACAAACAAACAAACAAACAAAAAAAAAAGCTATACATCCAAAGTATTTGAAAGGATAACAGCAGATTAAAAAATCAGATCAATGAAGTGCTCAGTGGCATCACAGAAGATATAACTAAGCAGGTAATAATAGAAGCATTCAACAAAACAATCAGTTAGCTTACAGAAGACACTAATAAAATGTTAGCTCACTGAAACAAAATAATGCAAACTATGAATACCAGTTTACCCAAAAATTAGAGGCCATGAAAAGGTTCCAAACCAAAATTGAAGATAAAGGGGCTGGGGATTTAGCTCAGCGGCAAAAGCGCCTGCCTGGCAAGCGCAAGGTCGTGAGTTCGGTTCCTGGTACCAGAGAAAAAACAAAAACAACAACAACAAAATTGAAGATAAAAATTATTTCCAAAGTATGGGCAGCAGAAGCAACCAATGTGAGGACAAACTATCACAATCAGAAGATAGGGATATTTTCAAGACCAATTACTCGGGGATACCTTAAAAACAAGGGAACAAGAAAATTGGACTCAACAGCTGCCAGATGATGCAAAGAGGACTAATCTAAGATTACAGTGGACTCCCTAACTTCATAGGGGTAATATTCCGAGAGCACCCATGAGTTGTGAAAAGTTGCTAATTCCAGATATGGTCAGAAAAACACCCCCAAAAGCCTATTTTTATAGTTTAAATCCTAAATATACTATGTTTCCCACTGTTATGTAATTTAATTTAATAAAATACTGCATTAATAAAGCCTTAGAAGGTGCAGGGCATTTTAGTGGCATCTTAGGAATCTTAGGGCTTTACAGAGAATACTTGAGATAGCTATACACATACAGCAACCTGTTAGGATGTGGGAATGCTGGCGCACCTGACAGAGATGAATTACAGGACAGTAGATAATCAGCAGCAAGGAGAACTGAATAATGCTCTTGGATTGGCTACTCACAAACTTCCCACCAAAAAACAACTGCGGAGGATATCTGTAGTTTCAGTGAAATTGTGAGGGTTTCCACAAACAATTATTAGTTATGTTCCAAGGAAAAATTCATAAACTAAGTCCACAAACTCTGAATCACAGCTTCTTAGGGTTATACTGTACTTGGAATAGGTAAAGAATCAGAAGACAGTACAAAGGACATAAAAAAAAAAAAAAAAGCTTTACAGACATAAAGCAAAAAGCTTCCCAACTATTGAGAATTAAACGTAAGTATGTGAGGCATACAGAAACCCAAATAGCCACAATCAAAAGAAAACCTTTCCATGTCACATTAGACTCAAAATACCAGAAGTCCAACACAAAGTCAGAATCTTAAAAGCTGGTAAGAGAAAAGCAGCAAAACAAATGTAAAGGTAAGACCCTCAGAATTACACCAACTTCTGAACACAAACCTTAAAGGCCAGGAAAGCTTAGAGTAAAGTATTTCAAACTGTAAAAGATAACAACTTCCAACCCAGACTTACATATTCTGCAAAATTTTCCTTCAAAATTATGGAGAAGTAAAGTATTTCTACGACAAAAAGCACCTCAACAAATTCATGACCAGCAAACTGGCACTCCAAAATACTCTCAATAATATCCTAGAAAGAGATAATGAAATTAACAATGTCAAGAAATCTAATAGAATGAATACAACAGGCAGGGTGAGCAGTTAACCAAAAGGAGAAAAAAAGGAAAAAGAAATCAGCAACAAAAAAAATAAAGCAATGATAGGGATAAGCCACTAACTTCCATTAGACAACATAAACTTCTACATAGAAGAATCAAAAAATTCCACCAAAATACTCCTAGAATTGATAACCAATTCCAGTAGCATAGCAGGATACAAAGGCAACACAAAAATTAAAAGCATTCCTACACACCAATAATAAACTCACTGAGAGAGAAATTAGGAAAACAGTACCTTTAAAAACAGCATCAAGAAAAATTAAATAGGAATTAACCTAACCAAGACAGTGAAAACTTCTACAACAAAAACTATAGTACTCTAAAACAGGAAATCAAAGAGACATCAGAAAAATGGAAAGATATCCTTGTTCCTGGATAGGCAAAACCAATATAGTCACATGATCGTACTTTCAAAACTGATATACCGATTTAATGTAATCCCAATCAAAATATCAACAGCATGTCTCACAGAACTAGAGAAAACAATCTTCAAATTCATATAGAACCAGAAGAGACCTAGAACAGCAAAAGAAATCCTGAGCAACAAGAACAAGGCAGAAAGCATCATAATCCCAGACTTCAAGTTATACTACAAAGCTACAGTGACAAAAACAGCGAGTATGGGCTCAAAACAACAACTACAACAACAAAAACAAAGAAAACAGACATGTGGATCAATAGAACAGAATAAAAGATGCAGACACAATATCAGGCACACTGAGCTGCAAGGGGGTCAAAAACTCATGCTGGAGCAAAGATAGCTCCTTAACAAAAGGTTTGGGAAAACTAGTTGTCCACATACAGAAGAATGAACCTCAACCCTTATCTCTCACCATTCACTAAACTAAAATCAAAATGGTTGTAATACTTACATATTAAAAGAGAAACCATTATCATGCCAGAAGATAAAAATAGGTAAAATTGTTGAACATATAGGCCTTTCTGAATAGAAACACAACTGTACAAGAAACAATTTCAAGAATCAACAAATAGGATCATATCAAATCAAAAAGCTATCTTCTGCACAGCAAACAATCAACAGAGTGGATAGAACAGGAAAATTTTTTTGCCAGCTATTCTTTTAGACAAAGGACTAACATCTAGAATATATAAAGAACACAAAAAAATTAAACCAGCTAAAATAAAAGACCCAACTTGGGCTACTGAAATGAACAGGTACCTACAGGTACCTCTCAGAAAAAGTACAAATGGCCAATAAATGAAAAAATATGCTCAACATCACTAGCCATCAGAAAAATACAAATTAAAACGACACTGAAATTCTATTTTAATCCAGAAAAAAAGGCTATAATCAAGGTAGCAAGTAAAGTTGGGCCTGGTGGTGCATGCCTATAATTTCAGCACTCAGAAGCCTGAGGCAGAAGGATCAGGACAGTTCAAAGCTAGCCTGAGCTACATAGTAAGTTCAAAGCCAGCCTGCACTACAAAGTGAGACACCATCTCAAAAAAACAAAACAAAACAAAAATAAATAATAACACATGATGGCGAGGATGCCAAGAAAAAGGAACTCTTCTACATTATTGGTAGGAATGTAAACTAGTACAACCACTATGTAAATCAGGATGGAGAGTCCTCAGAAAACTAAAAAAAAAATTGCATTAGACCCAGATATTCTCCATCTAGATATCTTCCTAAAAGAGTTAAAGATATCATATTACAGTGATACATGTATAGTATACCCATGTTTATAGCTGCAGAATTCCCAACAGCTAAATCTTGGAAGTGACCTACATGCCCATCGACAGATGAATGGATAAGAAAAAAAATGTGGCAATTATATGCAATGGAATACTATTCAGCCATGAAGAAGGATAAACTGAGTCATTTATACAAAAATAAATGCACCTTGAGACAAAAATGTTAAATGAAATAAACCAGACATTTGAGCTTAAATATTACATGGTTTCTCTTACATGAGAAATCCAAATATAGATAAAGAGCAAAATAGAAGACAGAAAAATTGGGAGGAGATTCCCTACAGGAGCTCTTGGTTTTTTAATCAAAACATGTGATTGCATTTGTCTTTTGTGATGCCTGTAGCATTTGAGAGTTTTTGAAAGTATATAAGCATTAGATTTGACTAGCTAGTGTTCTCTCATCATGAAAATATCACTATGAATTTCTGTCAAGTAAATAAACCTTTAAATATAAAAAAGATTATCTGGTCTTTGGTATTGTTACTGTATAAAACAGACTAAGACATCTACTTAACACACACATCAAACCTTCATACAACACATCTGAATTTGCTAAATGTCCCTTAATAGCTACTCTTCCTTAATAGCAAATTCCCTAGTTTTTAAACTGATATTCAGAGTAAGAATTCTAGTTTCCAGACACTTCGCAGCTAAGTGTCTGGCTCTGTGGCTATGTTCTGGCTTGATGGTTCTGACAGTGCAGTCTGGGCAGCAATGGAGTTCCAAAACACTTCTGGTAGTTCATAAGGCCCAAACCATTAAGACATTATTTCTCTTTTTATTCTCATACTCTTATGAGGACACGGGAGAATTTCAGGGGCACTATGTCACATGATCACAATAGAGCAGATACAAGAACCCAGTTACTTAGACAGACATGAGCACAACTTACAAAAAGGTAAAGCACTGGCAGCCATCTCACTGATTTTGAGAAACAGTTCTTTCTCAGATCTTTGCAGATACACTTAGTTCAAAATACTCTCACTACTAAAGATCCTTAGTCATATCTATAACTTCTTTTGCTATGCAAAGTCACATATTCACAGGTTCCAATAATGAGAACATCGTCATCTTTGGCATCATTATTCTGCTATCATGATATTCTTTTATAACCCATATAAGACAAGACGTTTGGAGTCTGCAATAATTTTTAGAATATAAAGTGGTCCTAAAACCAAAACATTTGAGAAGCACTACTCTAATATATGCATGGATCAAAGTAGTTATAGGAGGGAAAAATACACCTCAGAAAAGCTAAATGACTCACCATACTCATACAGACTGAGCAGACATTCAACTTCACTCCGGAAGTCTGTCTACCAAAGAACCTAGTAGTATATATGGCTTCCTCTGTACCATGCTGCCAACCCCTGAACACACTGACTGTAACGAAGGCAAAAGTTATTCTGTGGGCATTTCTGTAGGTGTCCAATAAAGGTACTACAACAACAAGCATTCAGAGGTAAATCTTTTGAACAGGAGGAGAGGACAGCGTTTAAATGATCTTAACTTTTCAAATCCTTATGTAGCAATATACCAATTTTTATCTCATGAGAGAGAGGAGGACAATGTTACAAATGGCAAGTGTCCAGAGGGAAGGCCATAGAGAGATGAGTAATCAATCTCACTGCAGGAGAACAGGATTATAACTAAAGCTCTGAGACACAGGAAGCACAGTGAAGCATTCTCCTGGGTTGGATGATGGCCCTGGTGAGCCAAGTTTATGGCCACTGACAAGCCCCAGTGTTTAACATCCTACCTGACACAGAAATGTGAAAGACCACATTCCTGAGCACTCTTTCTCTGCATTGCTTTAGTATCAACAGAATCATAACTTCACAGCAGGAAATAAACTGTGTTCGGGTGATCTCTGTTAATACCAGGCCATAGGACACATTTACAGTAAAAGCAGAGACCTGGAATGCTCACAGGGCCATTTTCTGCTGTGCGCAATGAACTGACTAGTCTAGGCATGCCAAACCAGAGCAGCGGGACTGTGATTCCTTCTCCACACCCACGCAATGTGCACCAATGAATGATGGCACCCTGGCCCATAAGATTGGCCAGGCTCCCTGGAGAAGTGTACCCATCTCTGGCAAGCTTCTCAAGTCGACACCTTGCTTTCTCAGCTCCCAGGAGTTTAGCTAACCCAACTATTTGAAAAGAAAAGCGGCAGTACTGCTTAAACTGACAGTCACGAAAGCCCAAGATTATGAGATATAGGAATCTCTTTAGATAGATAGATAGATAGATAGATAGATAGATAGATAGATAGACAGGCAAACAAGCAGGCAGGCAGGCAGGCAGATAGATGTAGAGATAGAGATGATATAGATATAGATAGTCTAAACATGAGTCCATATATATATGGAACTATCCTTAGGATTTGCTATCTAAAGGAAGAAAAGCCACAGAACTTTCTGGTGTTTGTATTTTCTACGTGAAAGCATGGGACAGTGCCAGCCAACCTTCTAAGAAGCTCTAGTCACAGCACTCAGTATTTCCTAGGAATGTCTGCAGTACCACCCTTCCCAAGAGTACACTACCATACCTGTAACCTACAAAGCATACACCATAGAGACACAGCATGCATCAGTTTCATCACAAAACACACACATACCTCTATCAGAAGTATGTAGCCTCTAAAAAGATATGGTTGCCTATGTGTGATTATTCAGAAAGAATTTTTCAAATTTATTAAATCAACAAACTCACTTGACATCCATCCTGAAATATCTGTTGTCATCTGGTAAAGCCCAAGGCAACTTAACATTCTATAAACAAAACTTACACTGCATTCTATGTCTATTAAAGGGATGTGAAATGCAAGGACATGGTGCTTACAGAGATGAAGCTTGCCATTCACAACAGCATGCATCTATTTTCTTTCTACATTCCACATGAAGAGAAAGGCATCCAGAGGCAGAAACTATAGCTGAATCTCTATGTAGGATTCTAGGTAGAAAGAAAAATGACACTTTGACAGAAAGGAGATTGGGAGGCACAAGAAGTTGTTGCTGAATAAGTACTCTGTTCTAGTAGGTCATTCCAATAGTAGTAATTCCAGTTTCCAAGAGAGTAAATATTCAATAGATTAATTAGAAAGAGAACCTGGGCAAGGCAGGGACACAGAATGTGATACGAGTCCAAATGTGGTTCAAGCAAGCTTTAGAAGAGCTCACTATTTCAGTATTTTCTTACCCTGAAGTAAAATAAAGGAATTTACCTTTTAAAGTATAAAGGGTTTAAGAAAACTGATAAACAACATATGCAGAAAACTTTTTTTTTAATCACTTGGCTACTCCCAATTCAGGAAATAGAGTGGACTGGATATTTGCATGTTTTGCAACTATAATTAGATTCTAAAGAATTGGGGGAGGAACAGAGAGAGACAGAGAGAAAGACAGAGAGACAGAAATAGACAGACATAAACAGAGAGAGAGATAGAGACATAGACAGGTTTTCTGAGACAAAGGCTCAAGTCTTCTGCCTCAGCTTCTTGAATACTGGGATTATACCATGACCAGTTTGGATAATTTTTTTTTTTTATGTAAGTAAAAACTTTATTTGTCCACACCAGGATTAAATTACTTAACAGAAACACAATGGTGGTTGGAGGTTGGTATACACAGTACTTCATTCACATCAAGATCCTTAGAAAACAGCATTAATCCCACCATTGTATTACCAAGGGTCATGGGGTTTGGGACAGGTTCTCAGGTTCTTTTCTTTTTCTTTTTCTTTTTTTTTCTTTTTTGGATTTTATTTTAAAGAGGAAAAAAAACAAAATTTCACAACAAGATAATAGGACAATATGGTTAATAGGACAATTGTTGCCAGGGACATAGCTCAGTGGCACAGTGCCTGCCTCGTAAGTGCAAGGTCCTGAGTTTGATTCCCGGTACCAAAAAAAAAAAAAAAAAAAATCAAACATTAACTATTGTTATCTTTGAATTAGTTACTCAGAGTACAAGATATAGTCATTTATTTGTCCAAACTATACTAGCACAAGCCTTTCTTTTCAATGAACTAAGAGAAATTAGTGGTATAACTATCACAGTGAGAGCGCGCGCGCACGCACACACACACACACACACTTTTTTTTTTTTTTTTGGTTTTTCTCTTCCTTCTTTTCTCCTTTCCCCCATCCCAGTTTCTCAGGTTCTTTTCTGCAACAAAGGAATTGGACATGGCATGCTACAACAAAATCACAGCAGCAAATTTTTTTTTTGTTTTCTTTTTTGGTTTTTTTTTTCCAGTACCGGGAACCAAACTCACAACCTTGCGCTTGCCAGGCAGGCACTGTGCACAGCGGCAAAATTTATTAAGGTGATAACACACTTGGAGTGAGCAGGCTCATGCACATGAGGGCACAGGACAGTGGAGGCAAGTCTGTGGTACATGTGCTGCAGCTGGTTATTTGTTATCACTGAAAGCTCTAAAAGGTTCACCATCCCTGGCATAGGGTACAGGGTTTAAATGTCCCACCTAGTTTAAGGTGCCTCCATTCAGGGATCTTCCAGAGCAAGACTGACAGCACGTCAAACACCATTTAGTTCTGCCAGCTTTTGTGTTCTAGATGAAACTCTTTCATCTTAGATTGGTATCTGAGCAGTACTGGCCTAGACTGCTCAACTGCAGGGAAAAGGCTATTAGGTAACTGGAATATTCTACATTAAAAGCCTTAATTAAAAGCAATTCCAAATTAAAGGAAGAGGACTGGCCCAAAATGACACTCCTGGGAAATTCCTAGAATCTTTTCCATGAGGTTTTTGTGACTAAAGGTGATGCTATTTCCTGTGCCCTTTTACTCCTACTACCCCGGCCCTCCTCCAAGGGTGCTCTTCCATTCTTTCTCCAGCTTTTCCCAAACTATACCAGCCCTTCCTTGGCTGACTTTGCCCTAGCGCACCACAAAGGGCTGCAAATTCCATCTATCTCACCAGAGCCTAACAGGCAATCTCAGAACAAAGCTGGTACAATTATAAGGAACTTCAGATCCATGAATTCTTTAAGAATGGGAAAATCTCCGAATCCGACTTACCTGTGTAACCTTTTATACACCTTCTACAGTGCTCCAACTTCACTCTTCTTAAAATTCAGAAAGTCCACAATTCTCCCAGGTACTGAAGCTTTGTCTAGAACAGGAAAAGCAGGAAATAAACCCCATTTCTCATGTAACTAATCAAATAAAAGTTCAACCTTTAAGAGGACAAAGGGTCAGCCAAATTGAGGAAAATTTCTAGGTTGTTTTTCATCTTTAACCAAAACTATTCAGTCAGTTCATGTCTGTATAAGAAATCACTGCTATTTACAAAGAGCCTTCACATGCATTTTCTAATATTTAATCCATTTACTTAATCATTAACTTATTCTCTCCACACACACTCACGGGACCCTTTTTCCCGAGCCATATGGAGATGACATCCATGGTCCTTTATCTCTATGCACTTTAGAAACTATTTCCTAAGACTAAGAATAAGAACACTCTTCTTTTTAATTAAAGAAGACAATTTATTTGAAGGTTGAGAAGAAGGAAGAGAGGATGACAGACAGCTACTCTAGACAAGGAGGGAGAATTCAAAATTGAATTGCTCCAAGCATAAGGACACTTTTACATAACCACAAAGTAGTTACCAATCTTAGTAAATTTAACATTGGTTAGTATTTTAATCCACTGCCACACTGAATAACCTAACAATGATCTTTATAACACTACTTTTTCCTCTAATTAAGCATCCAGTCTAGGGTCACATATTGCATCTAGCTGCCATTTCTCTTTAGTTTCTTTTAACCTGAACATACAACATTCCTTTGTCTTTTATAACACTGATATTTTAGAATAGGTTCTCCCCTTTTA
>NW_004955425.1:5527705-5616036 GCF_000276665.1 Chinchilla lanigera | reverse complement strand
GGTTTTTCTCCGGTACCAGGAACCGAACTCACGACCTTGCGCTTGCTAGGCAGGCGCTTTTGCCGCTGAGCTAAATCCCCAGCCCCTCTCCCCTTTTATATTAATAGAACATTTCCATTTTGAATTGTCTGCTATTCCCCTGGGTAATTCCTGATGCTTATAATTCAGGTTATTAATTTTCAGCCAGGGAACTACAGAAGTGATGTAGTTCTCTGAGTATCACATCTAAAGACATCTAAAATCTATTTTGATACCAGCCAAAGTATTGTCCAATTTATCCAATAAAAAACTTCTACATTTTCCCTTGGCACAAGTACGTAATCTGTGGGGACACACTTTAACACACTGCAAGTATCTTATCCCATGTCAAGATTTGCCCCTAGATTTAGCATCCACTAGTGCTTGTCTGCCTGATTTAAACTTTAGATTATGATGGATACAACATGCTGACTTAAATATTTCTTCCCCATTACTATTCACTACTCAGCATTCTACATTATTTGTCCATCTATTTATGAGCAGTACAAATATATGAAATTGGACTTTCTCAATGATTTATAATTTACCCCTATACTTAATTATTCTGGTACTCAAACTCTCAGACTTAGCCAGCTTCAAGCTGGCATCTGTATCAACATGATATATTCTACTTTGGAGGAGTCTTTCTGTTTTTATTTCCTTACTTTTATTTTCTTACTTTCTGACATTTACAAAAATAATGTTCTGGACTCATCTTTTACCCATCTTGTCTCCAGCTTAGATATAATCACTTCTCCAAAAAGTCCTGGTTTCTCTCAGTGAAAAATTGTGACAAGACTAAGATCTAGTATAACATTATTTAAAGTCACTATTTTTGTTGATTTATTTTCATTTTGAATGTGGGTCACATTTTTCTGTATCTTTGCATGTTCTTCTGCTCTAAGGTGACAATTAGCAGATGTTTGGTCTGGGTCTGGTGGCAGACTGATTACTGATATATCCTCCTGAACCTGCCATGCTTGGGTAGGTACTTGGTCAAAATAGGTCTGTTTCAGGTATGTCCTTAGTGCAAGCTTACAGCCTTCCTCTAAGGTGGTGGTCCCTACTTATAGGATCCAGCCTTTCCAATGTCTCAACAGAATGGCTAAGGTGTACCCCTCCTACCAACAAACAACGCCTGGCTTCACCACTCTGTTCTTAGCATTGTAGCAGCTCTCTGCTAGGCATCAGCTGGTGTAGGTCTGGCTAACTCAGAAGCTCCCTTCTCTCCAGTAGCTAGCTGTACAAATTCCAGCCCCATCTACACTCCTAAACTCCAAGATCTGCCTCCTCAGTGGATTTGCCTCCTCAGTGCTGAGACCTTGAGCTCTACTAGCACTCACCACTCTGTGCCTTGGCAGGGAACCTGCACAAGCAGAAAGCTGGGCAAGTGAGAGTCCCCTCATGTGATTCTCTTCTCTCAACAACAGTGATCGCAGTCTTGGCTGCCTGTTGCCCACTGCCAGTGGCCGCGCAGCCAGATGGCCTGTCTTATAGCTACTGACCACAGAAGACAAGAGCCGTTACCAGTTATCTTTCTTTTTTTTCTTCATGCTTTCAACACTGAAGCTGTACTGGGAAGGGTAAAGAATCATTCTTTCAGCATGTAATAATGCTCCTTATGTAAGTATTTCAAACAAACTCACTTTCTAACAATCTGTTTCTTAGAAATGTATGCGTCTTTTACTGCAGCATCAGAAATACACTCTAGCAGTGAAGAGCAACCCCACACAGATGTGAGGGGAGAGCATCTTCCCCAGAAAGGTGACACTCACTCCCTATGGCCGGCTGTCACCCACAATGCTATCACCCACGCCTGCATTTACATTTCCATGCTCTCCCTACAAACAGCCCAGCAAAGCACTACACTCTCTCCTGAGCAATCCAAGTTCACTGCTGTTCTTCATTTTTCCTGTTCATGCACATGTACTTCAGGACGAGACCTCCATTTGAAACATTTTCTAGTGTTCCCATCTCTAACTGTAGTCACCAGTGAAAACTAATCAGGAAAAAAATGTCAAAAAGAAAACTCAACCCCAGACACAGGTTAATCAAAAGAAAACAAGAAGAATCATTTGTATCATGTATTGTGAGAAAGTAGGGTTTCGGAATAACATGAAAATGTACAGCAGCTTCCCCTGCACAGGCCTCTATATCTGCACCCACCACATGGACACATGGACACAGTGTTCCAGTGGTGGACAGCCTCTTGTTATCTTTTTTTGGTGGAAGAGCTCGGAATTGAAACCAGGTCCTTTGCACTGAGCTACGTTCCCTGGCCCCAGCCTGCCTGCCTTTTTTTCTTTCTTTCCTTTCTTCCTTCCTTCCTTCCTTCCTTCCTTCCTTCCTTCCTTCCTTCCTTCCTTCCTTCCTTCTCAGTGAAAGGGTCTCTAAGTCACTAAACCATCTGAGCCAACCTCAAACTCGCCATCATCCTGCCTCAACTTCCCAGAGTGTTGGGATCACAGGTATGTGCCACCAAACCTGGCTCTCTTGCTATTTCTTCAGTAGATTCTTCTATGCATTAGACATCCACACTGTAGCCCACCTAGTTCACTTTCTCAAAAGGATTCATGCACAATAGGCCATACCTTTCTTAGGTTTTACTTCGGGTGCCCTAGAATTTAAAATTACTGTACACATCTAGGTTTATTTTGTTGTTGTTTTGCTTTCTTTATGAGACAGGGTCTCACTCTTGAGTTCAGGCTGGCCCTGAGCTCACTTTGTAGCCCAGGCTGGTCTCGAACTCATAATGATCCTCCTGCCTCAGCCTCCCGAGTGCTGGGATTATAGGCGTGCGCCACGATGCCCAACACCGTACACATCTGATGGAAGCACACTGCTGGCCTGTCCTTTGGCCCACCCTGTCTTTTTGTCCCTTGTCCTGGCATTCCAAATCCTATAGGGACTTTTAGAACAGTCTTCTCAAAGGCCTTGGTGTCCTCCATGACCCTGTGGAATTCTGTTTCCACAAGTCAGCGCATGTCTGCCACCACAGCACATATTTGTGTATGGTTCTCTGTGCCAGGAACTCAGTGGGCTCAAATAAGACTTCCAGGATATGTTCCTTAACCTCTGCTTTTCCATTTTCTTTCCTCACACTTCATGCTGCATTACTTGTTAAAAACCTGCAGGCATTTTGTGACTACACCCTTTCTCATAAAAGGCCCTTTTTACCTCTTTTTCTTTTGACTAACTCACTGTGGCTTGACAAACCCTCAAAAGTTTTTCATGACCACTACCTGAAGCTGGGCCAGTGCCTCACCTTAACATGCACAAAATACTCATGCTCACCTTTACACTATCCACTGCTGAGCACTTTTAACACATTCGAGTCAGGCCATAGTTCCTATGCCTTGCTGCTTGGCAGCTCTGAACCACTGGAGGTACCTGCATTACTATCCCACATATATGTACTTTTTCAGTCTTCACAATAATCATTATTATCCCTGCTTTACAAATGAAAGATTGGGAGAGAAAATGAACCTTCCCTAGTTATCCAGCTTATAACTGGCAGAGCTGGGATTCAACTCCAGGCTGCTCAG
This sequence comes from Chinchilla lanigera, assembly GCF_000276665.1. Lineage (NCBI taxonomy): Eukaryota > Metazoa > Chordata > Mammalia > Rodentia > Chinchillidae > Chinchilla > Chinchilla lanigera. The sequence goes on along the minus strand of NW_004955425.1, from coordinate 5,612,473 downwards.
TTCCAGAGTCTTAGACTCACAGCCACCTCTCCCCAGGCTTGTCCACTAAAAACTAGCATGAGGCCAGACTATGGAAAAGGCAGCCCAGCAGAACATAAATTAAGAGTAGTGCTCACTGGTGAGCTGTGCTATCCTAATGCATAGCAGGAACAGCTGAGTCTTTGAAGTGTAGTATGTACATATTTAAGCATACTGTAACAATCCAGGCTAAAAGTCATCCAAAACACACTTGTGTTTGTCACTCTGGGGTGCACCTTCTTAGTTAGTTTGTACATGCTGAAAGCAACAAGGTGGCCTAAGAACCTGGCTTGGGAGTCGGACATGCCTGAGTTTCAATCAGTTTCTCCTATGACAGCTCTAGGGCCTTGAGGAAAACACTTGACCACTCTCTGTGACTCAGTGCCTTCATAGTTAGAATTAGACGACATAACATATGTGAACAACTTAGTTCCCTGGCATTAAGTGCTAAATAAAATAAAAATAATAAGTAATTGTTACTATTTTGCTTCAAGATTCATCCTAAGGCATACAGGAAAACAGCAAATGCACAGTATTTGTCTGGGAACCAAGATGCAATCTCTAGGATTTGAAATGAAATGTGAAATGAAGTATCATTACACATGTACTATTATAACTCAAGAAGTATGATAAGTCTATGTTTCAAGATGGTGCAGAATGAGAAAATCGTTCTTGGATTTTTTGTTTTGTTTTGTTGTTTTTGGGGGAGTTTTTTTGAGACAGGGTCTCTCTATATAGTTCAGACTGGCCTTAAACTGACTATGTAGCCCAGGCTGGCCTCACACTCTGTGGCAATCCTCCTGCCTCAGCCTCCTGAGTACTGGGATTACAGGTATGCACCACCACGCCCGGTTAGAAAGTCCTTCTTTTCAAAGAAAAGAACAGCTGTTATATAGCTAGGGCATACTCTGTCCTTAGTCCTGCAGCAGGCACTTTGTAGATGTTATTCAATCTTCAAAGCATACTTGGAGCCCAAAGCCACTTGGGCTCATTATTTTACTAATGAGGATTCTGAGTAAATTCAGACATGAGTGATGGCTCCAAGTCATACCACCAAAAAGCAGCAAAGACTGTTGTTTTTTCAGATTTACTCAGACTCACCAGTGAGGCTATCAGGGACATCAGCACAGGGGCAAACACAGCTGTTCTGTAATGCATTTCCTTGGCAGCCATCAGACTTTCACTGGGCAACAACTAGTAACCTCCATCGACACATCTGCATGATGTGTGTTGTGCTCTGAAGCCCAAATCATGACGTATCCCTTGTTAATGTGACATCCTATTACAAATCTCACCCTACAGTCCAGTTTGGTCACAATGTACCACTGAGAATCTTTAACATAAGTGACCAAATCACTTGTTATCTACGCTTTTCTATGAGTCACCCTGTCCTCAAGAAAAAAAGGCAGCAGCAGAGAAAGTTCACTGTAAATTTTACAATTTGAGTCTGCTGCTAATACTTGCAGGATATAAATGGCATTCTAGAAAAAAGTCTGTGTTTTGTTTCCCACTGTGCTCTTAACACAATACACAGGCAGGAATACTGCAGCCTTCAACATGAGAGGATGCTCACATCCAGCCATAGTAGTGAAAGGCAGAGGAGAAAGGATGCGTAGGGCACCTGAGCATTACCTACCCCATTCAAGGAGGCCCCATTCTAACTGCTCTTTGGAACTTAATAGTCATGGAAACGTGATCACAGAAGGTTAACTTTTATGAATTATTTTATATACGTGTGTTTCTAATTTTTTAATTTAGCCTATTTATTTGCTTGTTTATCAAAATGAGCACATATTACACTCTGGAGTGAAAAGTCTCAAAATTCCCTGTGATTTTTAAAAATATTTTCCAACGCTTAGAAATATTTAATGGCCTAAAAAAATGCCTTCTAATCCACTATTTCAGAAACATGAATTATATATATGAAAAGCTTATTGCTGGTACAGTGCTTGATATGGTAGGCGCAAAGAACAAGGCTGTGCCAACCAGAGTGTAATGGAGAGACAGACCATAAACAAATAATTACAATACCATGCAATTAGTGCTTTTAGCAAAGTAGAACTCAGTGGAGGAAGGTGCAGAGGAGGAAATGACTAATCCTGCTCACATCGCCACTCAGCAACAAAGGCATTTTTTTCCTTCTCCAGTATCCTTTGCAATTTCCTGATCCAATCCTCATTATTTTCTTTAATCAATGAAACATTACAGCCCATTTCTATACTACACACCGTGCTCCTCAACCATCATCTCACAATGCATATTGCTTTAATGTATACTAATTACATAAGAAGTTTTCACATTAATGATCAGCCACACTATAGCACATACCTTGAGTATTTACATGAGGATTACCAGAATTCTTTGGCCTGGCGTTTCCTCCAATATCTCTAGCCTTTTAAAACTCTTGTGATTTTGTATCCAAAAATCTTAAAGACATAGCCAAATCAATGGTTCTTCTAAAGTTATGACACCATCAACTGTTCACATTATTAATTTTAATTTAGTAATAATCTTCAAGAAATGCTTAAAACACAGCAGCAAAGACCACATGTAACACTTGAAGCAATTTAAATTAATCAAGTCATACAATGAAAGAAACTAATTTTCCAATTAAAATTAAAAGTACTTCTAAGCCAGGTGTGGCAGAGCATGACTGTAATCCCAACACTCTGGAAGGCTGAGGTAGGAGAATCACAAGTATGAACTCAGCCCCTGCAAACTCCTGACTTAGCAAGATACTGTCTTAAAACAAAAACTAGAAAAGGGCAGAAGGTGTAGCTCAATACAAAGGTATGGTTCAACACCCAATACTGAAAAAAGAAAAATAATAATTTCTAAATTTCTGATAGGACAGAGAGGACAGTGGGACAGGCCACTCAATTCCTTTTTTTTTATTTTAAAGGGGGAAAAAAACTCAAAACAAGATAATAGGAGAATAACAATGGTTAATACATTGTGATTATCTTTAAATTTGTTACTCAGAGTACAAGATATGGGCATTTAAGTGTCCAAACAATATCAGTGCAAACCTTTCTTTTCAATGAACTAAGAGAAATTAGTAGTATAACTACCATATATGTATGTGTGTGTGTGTGTGTGTGTGTGTGTGTATTTATTTATTTATTTTGCTTCTACCTTTCTTTTTCTATTCCCCCATCCCAGTTTCTTTTCTTTTGAACAGTTTCTTCCCATTAACAATATCTATTGTACATTTTGGATCTTATGTACTCTTTTAGCTTGTCACACTAGGGAGGCAATACAATATTTACACCTGTGCATCTGGTTTATTTCACTTATAAGTACGATCTCTAGTTGTATCCATTTACCTATAAAACTCTCCAGTTTAGGCTTCTTTATGGTGAGTAGTACTCCACTGTATAAAAGACCACATCTTTTTTACCCATTCCTTTGCTGATGGGCATTTGGATTGTTTCCAAGATCTAGCTATTACAAATTGTACTGCTATAAACACTGGTACACATATATCGCTGTGGTACAATGTTTTTAATTCTTCTGGGAAGATATGCAAAAGCAGGATAGCTGGGTCAAATGAGATCTCTAATCCTAGTTTTTTGAGGAATCTCTACACTGATTCCCTCAGTGGTTGCACCAGTCTATACTCCCAGCAGCAGTGAAGAAGGGTTCCTTTTTCCCCACAGTCCCTTTGGCATTTGTTATTGACTGACTCCTTGATGACAGCCATTCTTTCTGGGGTGAGATGAAATCTGTTGTTTTTATTTGCAACTCTCAAATACCAGTGATGCTGAACATGTTTTCATATAATTATTTACTGTTTGTATTTCTTCATTTGAGAAGGGTGTATTCATCTCAGATGCCTATTTTTGGATTGGGTCTTTAAATGTGGGAGGTCTAATTTTTTGAGTTCTTTATATGTTCTAGATAGTAATCCTTTGTCTGAGGAAGAGCTAGTAAAACTTTTTTCCCCATATTGTGAATTATCTCCATTTGTTGGTGGTTTCTCTTACTGTGCAAAAGCTTTTTAATAAGATAAGATACCAGCTGTTGATTCTTTGTGATAGCTCCCGTGCCATTTTTGTTCATAAAGTCTTTGCCTACTCTAATGTCAAGAGTTCTACCTACTCTATCTTCTAGCAGATTTAGTGTTTTCTGCTTTAATACTTAGCTCTTTGATCCATCTTGATTTTAGTTCAGTGCATGGTGATACATATGGGTCTAGTTTAAGTATTCAGCTGTGGAAAGTCAGTTTTTCCAGCACCATTTCTTAAAGAAGCTATCTTTCTTTCAGTGAAGGTGTTTGCCCCTTTAGTCAAAGACAAGGGGGCTGCATGTGTGTAGAGTTGTGACTGCATCTTCTAATCTGTTCCATTGATCCTCAGGTCTATATTTTGCCAAAATCATGCTGTTTTTAATCACAGTAGCTCTGTAGTTCACAATCAGGAATTGTGATGATCCCTGCCTTACCTTTGTTTCCCAGAATTGTCTTTGCCACTTTAGGTCTTTTCTGGTTCATGTCAGGAATTGTGATGATCCTGACATGTCAGGAATTGTAATGTTCTCTGCCTTACATTTGTTTCCCAGAATTGCCTTTGCTACTTTAGGTCTTTTCTGGTTCCAAATTAATTTTAGGGTTGTTTTCACTAATTCTGTGAGATATGCTATTGGAATTTTGATTGGAATTGCATTAAATCTGTATAACAGTTTTGGAAGTATGGTCATTTTCACTATATTGGTTCTTCTTACCCAAGAGCATATGTGTATTACATTTATTCAGATATCCCAAGGAATATCTTTCCATTTGCTGATATCTGCTTTAATCTCCTTTTGCAGAGTACTGCAGTTTTCAATGTAGAAGTCTTTTATATCCTTCATTAGATTGATTCCTAGATATTTCACTTTTTGGATGATATTGTAAAAGGTATTGCTTCCCTAATTTCTCTCTCAGTGACTGTTACTCACATACAGGAAGGATATAAATTTTTGAGTGGTAATTTTGTATCCAGCTAAGCTACTGAATTTTTTTATGAAATCTAGATGTTTTTAATGGAGTTTTGGGGGACTTCTATTTAGATTATGTCATCCCATGAATGATAACTTCTTTCCTATTGTTATTCTAAAAACTTTTCTTTTTCTTGTCTAACTGCTCTGGCTAAAGTTTCCAGAACTATGATGAATAAGTGGAGACAGTGGACATCCTTGTCTTGTTCCTGATTTTAGAGAGAAAGTTTTGGGTTTTGTCCATTTAGTATGATGTTGGCTGTTGGTTTGTCATAGATGGCTTTTATCAGATTGAGATAAAGACTATTTCAATTTTCTGTAGGGTTTTTATCTTGAATGAGTATTGGACTTTTTAAAAGCTTTTTCTTCATCTATTGAGATAATCACATAATTTTTGTCCTTGGCTCTATTAATATGGTATATTACATTTATTCATTTATGTGTATTGAGCCATCCCTGCATCCCTGGGATGAATCCCACTGGTCATGGTGTATAATCTTCTTGATGATTTGCTGCATTCTCTTTACCAGTGTGTTATTGAGGATTTTTGCATCTATGTTCATTAGGGAGATTGGCCTGTAATTCTCTTTCTTAGTTGAGTCCTTCTCAGGTTTTGATATCAGGGTAATGCTTACTTCCAGGAATGAATTACAAAGTATTACTTCCCTTTCAATTTCATCTAAGAGTTTCACCAGTAGTGGCATTAAATCTTTTGTAAATTTCTTGTAGAATTTACCTGTGAGCCCATCAGGACCTGGGCTTTTTTTGTTGGTAGGTTTTCAATTACATCTTTGATTTCAGTGATTCACATTGATTTAGGATTTTTATATCTTCTTGATTCAGCTTTGGTAATTCATATGTATCTAGGAATCTGCCCATTTCTTCTGCATTTTCCATCTTAGCAGAACACAAGTTTTCAAACTAGGTATAGATGATCTTCTGGATTTCTGCAGGGTCCACTGTGATTTCACACTTTTCATTCCTAATTGCATGGATTTAAGTCTTTTCTTTCCTTCTTTTGATAAGGTTGGATAAATGCTTGCCAATTTTATTTAATCTTTCAAAGAACCAACTCTTTGATTCATTGATTCTTTGTGGTTTTTTCAGTCTCCAACATGTTAATTTCTGCTCTGATCTTTATAATGTCCTCTCTTGTACAAGCTTTTGGCTTAGCCTGCTCTTCTTTCTCTAGAAGTTTGAGATTCACCATTAAGTTGTTTATTTGCACTTGCTCTGTTTTCCTGATATTATTCACTGCTAAATTTCCCTCTTAGGATTGCTTTGTGTCCCGTAAGTTCAGTATGTTGTACTGTCATTACCATTTAATTATAGATACCCTCTAATTTCTTCTTTAATCTCATCTTTGACCCATTGGTTGTTCAGGAGCATGCTACTTAATTTCCATGTTTTTATGAAGTGCTTGTGGTTTCTTTTGCCATTGATTTCAAATTCCATTGCACTATGGTCTGATAATGTACATGGGATAATTTCAATTCCTTTGTATTTACTTAAGCATGTTCTATGAGCTAGTATGTGGTCTATTTTGGAGAATGTTCCATATACAGCTGAGGAAAATGTGTATTCTGATGTTGTGGGGTAGCACTCTGTAGATATCTACTAAGCCCATTTGTTCAAAAGTTTGGTTCCGTTCTGATATTTCATTGTTGATTTTTTTGTCTAGATATTCTGTCTTTCTGTGACAGTGGGGTACTGACATCCCCAATACAACTGTATTAGTATTTATTTGATTTTTCATGCCCATTATTATTTGTTTTTATTTAGTTGGGTATACAGATATCTGTTGCATATATATTTATGATTGTCATTTCTTCCTCTTGGATTGTTCCCTTTACAAGAATGTAGTGACCTTCTTCATCTCACTTAATCAGTCTTGGCTTAAAATTCACTTTGTCTGCAAATAGAATAGCTACCCTTGCTTTTTCTGGGTTCCTGTCACATGGAGTATTGTTTTGCATCCTTTGACTTTCAGTCTATGAATTTCTTTTTGAATTAAGTGTTTCTTGTATGCAGCATATTGTTGGATCTTGCTTCTTGATGCATTCTGCCAGTCTGTGTTTTTTTGTTTGGTGAACTGAGACCATTAATATTGATGGTTATAACTGATATGTTGTGACTTATCCTTGTCTCGTTATTTTCTTGTTGTTGGCTCCCCCTCTTTTTTTTCCTTCCCTCTATTTAACTCTTTGCTTTGCCTGGTGGATTCCTTTTGCTGGGGTTCATGGAGCTGTAGTTCTTATTATCTCTTTCTAGAATGTCCTTCAAAACATTTTCAAGTCCTGGTTTGGTGGTCATAAATTTCCTCAGATGTTCTTTGCCATGGAAGTATCTTATTTCTTCATCAGTTTTGAAAGACAGTCTTGAGGGGTACAACAATCTGTATTGAATGTTGTTTTCCTTTAGAACTTGAAATACTTCACGCCAAGTCTCCTTGACTTGAGAGTTGTGCTGAGAAGTCAGGTGTGAGTCTGATGGGCTTTCCTTTATAGGTGATTTGTTTCTTTTCCATAACAGCTTTTAAGATTCTATTCTTGTGTTGAATTTCTGGAATCCTGACTATGATATGCCTGGATGTAGATTTGATTGAGGCCACTCAATTCTAATCAAAGTACAAAACAGCTTTTCCCTCCAAATACTGAAAAATGTAATCTTTTTTTTCACAATCGTTTGTACAACACACACAAAAGCAGCTGTCATGTGGTTTCTTATACTCTTACTAAGAAGTTATGAAGGTATTAAAGTACATCTCAAGGAAAAAGATACTAAAAAGATCACTGAAGTCAAAGGTTTTCTAAAATTTTAACACTATTCAGAAAGCTATCATCTCATTTGGCTGGAGCAGCACTACTCACATGTCACCTCTGGACTATAATCTCATATTTGTTATCGGTGAAGTTCCTGTTATCACCTACTTAACTAGAAGGGGAAGAGCCACACCAAAGGGTGTTCACAGGTTTGCTTTGTATTTTAAAAGGAACATATACAGACTACCCTTTTTGTACCTTAGTGTCTTGGTTACTTTTGCTGAGACAAAATACCCAACACCCAAAATTAAGGGAAGAAAGGTTTATTTATTATAGTTTGTGGAGATTTCAGTCTATAATCAGCTGGCTCCAAGGCAGGGTGGCAGGGAGCAAGGTCAACACGTTAAGGCAGCACAAGACAGCAAAAGCACCAAGAGCAAAAGGTGGGTAAGCAAGCATCTTCTCTCTCCTTATATTGTATATGGGCTACTGGCCCATGTCCATACCATCTCTGTGCCCTCCTCTTGCACAGGCTCAGGATGAGTATGAAGTAAGGACCCTGGCTCCCTGCTGAGTTACATAGTTAACCTTCTAAACTTCTCAAGTTGACACAATATATGGACCATAACACTTAGGCCCTTTACCCAACCTTTACTTTTCTTAATAGTAGTAACAAGCTATTTTATTTGTTTGGGGAAGTGCTACACTTTGTATACAAATGTTTTCAGTACAAGTTGCCCTATCATTATATTCCAAGTGGATCCTATTCCTTTCAAAGTGACTTAGAACAACATAAAGTCAACTTTGGTACTCAACTGATTTGAAACTTGTTGAATTTGGTCCTCCACACATTTTGATGCAAAAACTTTGTCCCTGTTTTGGTCACTTGTTTGGTACTTGATGTGCAGCTAGAATATGCTGGTATCAATTGCCTCACGATGCACCACCCTTTCCATGCCAAAACAATTTGTTTGGTATTCACTGGTGTTGTATCCATCTTGCCTCCCAGGACAAGTATCAAGGTACTACTGCACTGACTGCTCAATAAAAAAGGTACAAGTGTTTGCTAGACAAACACCCCCAGCTATGTGCTCTCTGTTATTCTGTTAAGATGGTTAATGATGATTGGGATAAGTGCTAGCCACTACTCAGTGCATGTGTGACCACAGTTTTCTCAAACCCCCTGTCTTGGTTACTTTTCCTCTTGTTGCTGAGACAAAATATCTGACACCCAAAATTAAGGAAGGAAAGGTTTATTTAGCTCAGAGTTTGTGCAGGTTTCATGCTCAGCTGCCTCCAAGGCATAGTAGCACATGGCAGAGGGCAACAGTTCGTGGCAAGAGAAAACAGCAAATCAGCAAAACAGGAAGAGCAAAAGGGAGGAGCAGCCGAGAGCAAACCTCTTTCCCTCCTGCTGTATGCAGGCTACCCACCCCAGGGCAGGTGTAGCACTCACACCCATAATCCCAGCATTGGACCATGAGTAAATCAAAAAATCTAGAAGCCTGCCCCATGACTGCATGAGGCTTTGGGGGGAACATCTAGACACAAACCATAACACCCACACACACAATGTCATTAAAACTAGAGTTTGCCTAGCTCCAAAGCTCTTCATCTGCTACTCCCCCACCTGCCCTATAAGGGGGTTGGGTGGGACCCATTCATCCTATCCAATAGTTTGACTTTTAGAGGAGATCAAATCCGGTCCACCCCTTTATTTTCAGACAGGGTCTCATTATGTGCACCAGGCTGGCCTCAAAGCTGCAATCCTGTCTCGGTCTACCAGGTAGTTCGGTTTATAGGAACCACCATACCTGGCTTGGTCAACTTCTTTCTCCAGTCTCAAGCTGCCACAAGAGACCTTCCACAATTACCCATTGTCTGAGTATGTTTTGAGGGTGTCCAACCTATAACAATCTAATGAGACCCTCTGATTGAGCTCTTGGGATATGCTAGATATGCTTAGTCCTAGCAATAGCATGACATGCAGGCAGTATTCTACATCTCTTATGGGTTCAGCATACAGCTTATAACTGATAGAGACAGGACTGCAATCCAGATTCTGAGACCAAATTCTGGCTCAGGACTGAATCACATTCAACTCAAATTACTTTTTCTTATTTTACTTTGTTTTTTCATTATTTTTTAAAATTCTAATAAATGCTAGAGTTGGATGTGGTGGTGCATACCTATAATCCCAGCACACGTGAGGCTGAGGCAGGAGGATCACTGAGAGTTCAAGGCAGCCTAGATTACACAGTGAGTTCAAGGCCAGCCTGAATTATAGTGGGACCCTGTCTCAAACAACAAAAGAACTAAAAATAAAAAAAGCTTTGTTTTGGGGGTTGCCTCTACTATCATCCCCAAATTTCATGACCTGGAAGGCAGCCTATATATGGTTACCCCTAGGAGAGGTAATCTACCCTTTACCATAGCTACATGGATCAGGTTTGGATTTCCTACGACTTACTGTGACAGCACAAGAGACTAATGACTGATTTTTTTGGATATGTGAGTCACTGATCATTTCAGTCAACTTGTTCACTGAGTGCTGTTACTAGGTACCCAGTGCTAAATTAGGTCTCAGAGTCGTCACAGAGAGACAGCTGAGACAGATAAGTGAGACAGCCAAGAGCTCCAAGTCTGGCAGGGAATACACAATATACCCACATGTAAATTAGACATCAATCACAGCAATTTAAATGATGAGAGTGATCTTTAGAGAAAGAGACATTGAGCTATATGTATAGTGAAAATGCAATATTTTTCAATACTCTCCTATTTGGAAGGAACTCCATCCATATAATGCTTCTAAGAACAGAAACACGCAAGTATCAAAATCTCACTGAGTGTTGGACAAAGATGATGCCTGTAAGAAATTATTTCATATTATGCTTACTTTTCAAAAAAAATTGTGATAAAATTAGTACAGGACTAAAGAGTTTTTCCCTCAAGCAAAATTCTGTTGTGGGCTGGCGTTGTGGCTCAGTGGCAGAGTACGTGCCTAGCATGCTTCTCCACGGGGTCCTGAGTTCCATCCCTAGTATGAGTGTTTTGTTAAAATGAGTTTTCTTTATTTATTGTATTTTATTATATCTTTGCAGTACTTGGATTAAATCCAAGGGTTCACACTTGCTGTGTAAGTGTTCTATCACTGTTCTACATCCCCAGTTCTTTTTATTTTTTGAGACACGGTTTCACTCAATTGGCCAGGCTGACCTTGAATTTGTGATCCTCGTGCCTCAGCCTCCTGACTAGCTGAGATTACAGGCATATCTAGGTTGTTTTTTTTTTTTTTACTTTAATAAATAGCAGTATCTATTAGTTCTGATTTTTCAGTTTGTAACTGAAAAGGTACTCATGAATACTAGCTGAAAACTCTCTAAAAAGCCAATTAACAAATGTTTGACAGTTACAAAAGTTTTGTAAGTTTAAAAAAGTGAGAAACAAGATGCCTCTGACCTTTCTCTAACCTTATTTGAATCATCAATTGTTAACGTATAGTATTTTGCTCTTTTAAGAATCTTCAAAATTTATTATCAATTCATTATTATAAAAGAGAACATACATATATAAAGAAAACAAGCTTAAATAGAAAAATTTCATAAAATATGTATATTTAAACATAATTAAATAAAATAGAAATGCCTAAAAACAAAAAAAAGAGGGCCAGGGTATAGTTCAGTGTACAATTTTGCCTAGCAGGTTTGAGAGCCTGGGTTCCAGGCCTAGCACTATAAAAAGAAGTTGCATATATTAGAGAAAGACTTCTATGATAAATTTAAAACATTTTAAACCAAAAATCTGCCCCCAAAATAGATACAGATATGTGTACGTATGTTTTTAAGTCCCTAAAAGCCCACATATTCTACCTCCATGTGCACACATGTAAATACTGCAAAGGGGTTTACAAAGACATATCCAACTGATAAGAAAGAAAAATGGCTACCTGTATAGAGGGAAAGGGAGTGAAGGAAAAGAGAACCAAGGGGAGCTTTATCTGTAACACTTAATTTGTTATGAAATGCATTTATCTAAATCATCTGTATAATTGCGAAGAATTTAAAGTACACTCCTTGGCATAGTAGGAATGGCTTAATAAATGGACATGTAAAGGAATATGGACTCAATGCCATCTAATATTCAAAGAAATGTAAACTAAACCAATGCAATATTTTTTCTATTAAATTAGCACTTAAAACATCCAATGCTAATGATAATAAAATGAAATAACTACCTCCATGGAGGGCCAATGCAATTTATCATTATCCATCAAGAGTCTGAAAATGTTCGTACTGCTTGGCCAGTTCCAGTTTCAATCTATCTGAAGAAAGTATTCAGAAATGAGGCCAAAATTTTACACACCAATGTTTATAACTGTTTGCACTACTAAAATGCAAAATTACCTAATTGCTTAACACAGAAATGATGTAAGAACACCATTTGTGAGATATCCATATGGTAGGAGAATATGCAGCCATTAAAAATATTTTCACACAAAATGAGGAAAGTGGGATACATAAATATTATTAAAAGTATAAAATATACAAATATATACATATAAAAAAAGAAAAGGCAAAAGATACCAAGCTGGCAAAATGACATGTTTTCATGTCTTTTTTATTTACTTTTGTATCCATAACAACTAGAACAGCTCATCATAGGCAAGTAGGTATTTCTAAATGAATAATATTCTGTATTAAAAACAGCAAAAGTCATCTTAAAATGTATCAAAACTGTAAGAAGGGACATTTTGGAGTACCACAGTATGCAAAGAAAGGGTTTGTTTCATTTGTTGGTAAAAAGATCACTTGGGAAGAATAATTTTCCTGTTTTTTTCCATCCCTTTACTATTGTGAGTGTAGACACGACCTTGAAGTTAGCTTCTATGAAATTATAAGCATTCTTGCTATCGCTAATCTTTGCTCAAATATTCAACAAAAACATTTGGAGCCCTGGATTCTGTAAATAACTACACATAAGCTCAACAGATCTCTTCCCCTCTCTTGGCAGATGATTACACAACTTAACTTTAAATGTTCATCCCATCTGCAAAATTAAGTGACTCTACAATTTATTCTCATCAGACAGAAAATACAAAGCTTACCAATCATTGTGTTTTATCTTATTTCCCCACATTTGTGACTGGAACCAAATCAGTGTAGTTAAAGACATGAAGTGGCAGTGAAAAGTCTACTGTCTTACCTGAAATTACCTTGCAGATGATGTGTTCAGCTTTGTTTTACTAGGGGTCTTCAGGGGAAGTTTTAGCTAAAACTTTACTTTCATGGATCATTTAATTCCTTTCTCAGATGGGTCTCATTTGATGAAAACTGGTCAGCTTCTTCATAACTACAGAACTCAATCAAGCTTACTTTTTCATCCCTGCCTAAAAGCTTTTTCTTAGACCCTTTTCTCTCACCAGGTCCTGAGGGGGATTTGAGGGAGCTTTTAGACATGAAGATAGAGGCTGCACAGCAGCAAGAAGAAAGCCTAAGGTCCTAAGCCAAACAAGACAGACAAGCCTGACCACTTCTCAGAGTACACTGCCAATGCTGTTGCTCAAGTCAACAAAAGATGCGCTGTCTTCAGATTTCTTATACCACACTTTTATGGATTTTCTGCACTTATACCAATTCTATGGACTTTCCACACTTATAGACGGACATCTTTAAGAGATTAGGATTATTGTTCTCAAGAGTTTATGGTATGATTGGTTTGCTTTGGTTTATTTGTTTTGTTGGTTAGTCAGAAGCCCAAACAATTTTATTGAAAATATTTCTTCCTAACATCACCTTTCTACATGTCTGGTATCAAGTTTGGGGTTCCACAATGGAGTTTAAGAAATCAAGTCTTAACGGGTTAAAGGGAGCTGCCTCTGTGTTACAGCCACAACAGAATCACAGCAGCCAAAGAGGGTGACACAGCAGACCCCAGCTCTCCACTTGGGCTCCCGCTCCGGGTGCCCAGTGGGCCCAGGCACACTGTTGACTCCGGGTCTCCAGGCCGGGGGTGTGCAAGGAATGATGGCGGCTTACAATCACTCTGTTCCCCAGGACTCCTCCTTCCTGCATGTGAAGCAGGTAGCCAGCAGCCAGACCTGGCAGCCAGAGACCGTGGGTGCAGATTAGGATACAAACTGCCTTAACCTGTTCTTTCCAAGAGGAAATAGGTTGGAAATCCCAAACGCCCACTGTTTTATTACTGATACTTTTGGAGAAGGTACACTTTATACAGCAATATATATTCACTGAAGGAAATCTAAAGAGAGAAGGCACTAACATTTCTATGTATTTCTTCCCAAACTTTATCATTTGAGATTTTTTTAACAAAAACAAAATCCTACCCTGTATCAATTTTCAAGGTTTCCAATCACCAAGTTATAAGATTCCTCTTACTTTATACACCTAGGTCCATTTTCACATGGGTGAGAAGGTCTCAGTTTTCCCTGAATGCCTCCCTTATACATCATTCCAGCTAGAATGAAGACCTTACAAAGAAAAGTTTTTCATTTTTTAAAAAATACTTTTGGATTTTTGAGACAGGTTCTTGCTATGGAGTTCAGGATAGTCTTGAACTCACTGTGTAGCTGAGGCTGGCCTTGACCTTGCAGCAATCCTCTTGCCTCAGTCTCCCAAATGCTGGGATTTTATGCATGCACCACCATGCCTGGCGCGCCCCACCCCCACAAAAAAAATTCCTAACTAACTAAATTCAGCAGACTGGGGTTAACCGAAATTCAAAACATATCTTTAAGGCAAAACTTGCTCAGCCTTAACGTGAACACAGGGATCTGTCTCCTTTCACAGACCTGCCCCACCCTACATCTTATGTGTTCTCCCTGAGGAAGTGTCTCAGAAGCTTAATGTCCTACAGAGTATACGCCCAGAAATGCTATTGCAGCTACTCCCTCAAAGAAAGACCTAAATTCTAAATGAGCTGATTCACTGATGCACAGATTTACGGCTCCACGCACCTCACCTTAGGCTGGAAACCCAAACTGTGAAAGATGGAGTTAGTTTCTGAGATGCTCTCACACCTCCATTCACTTCTTTTTTGGCAAGAAAGCCAGGCAAAAGATTAATGGTTGTTCCCAGAAGCACGCAATGAGAGACATGTGCAAGCATTACATTAGGGAATTTCCCAGGCAGAGTTTCAAACTAAGCAAATGCAGTCAGTAATACTTTGTTGCATGTGTCACTTACCTGTCTTCCTTCTTCCCACCCTTTAATTGACCCACATCCTTTTCCCACTCCTACTATCTTTGTAATCACAGCACTCACTTCCTTGTGTTAAGGATCAACTAATTGAGAACAGGATGTGAGGGACTAATAATAGTTCCTCAGAACTAATGGGGATGTTTAAATTTAAAGTGTTTAGTTTTAATATTATTTTGCTATAAAAGGACTAGATTTATCAAGAATAAAGTAAAAAGTTGACAAGGCATCTTTTAATACATTAGATTATGTTTTATTTAGTGCATTAAATGGGTGAGTTACAAAACAGTTATATATACTCATGCAAAACACTGCATTAAATCCTAAGGAAAACATTACCTGAAATTCTACCACTCAAAGATAAGTCAAGCAAACATTCTGATTAATGCCTTTACCTCTCCTTCTCATGTTCATGTGGTTTCTTTACCGAAATGTTCACCTCATATGTTTTATTACAGCATATTTTTCATACATTTTGTCTCATGCCAATGCTCTTGTACAACATCACTGTCATGGTTACGAAATATTCAATTACACAGACAAACTATGATATATTTTGGGAGCCAACTAGGTTCAAACAGTGCTCATGGTGCATCCTCACAGCTAAACCTGTAGGTATTTCTAAGCATTTCCTTAGACATCACTCCTAGAAATAAGCTCACCAGTCAAAGGGTCAACACATTGTCTCACATTTGGTCATAAGACACCTCTTAAGGGAAAAAAAAAACCCTAAGTCATGTCAGCATTTGCGTTTCTCTCAACCTACCTTGGCTGAATCTTACCATTGCCTCTGCTGTTCGTACTTACGTTTTCAAACTACTCAAATTCTATAGACATTTTAGTTTGGTGGGCTATATGGCTTGATGTAACATCTATATTCTGTCTTTTTCCTCAATTTTTATCTGTCTTGTCTCCAACTGAATGACAAGTGCATTAAAAAATATCCCCGTACTTTCTACTGACCTTGTTTAATCTTTAGTTCAAGCCTTTTTTCTCCTCCACAGTTTTCTGGTCCCTGAGCAAAGTAACTTCCTCCAAAAGGTTTGGGAGTCTGAAACATGTGCCTGCAAAATACAAACCCACGTAGATGAGGGGCAATTACCTGGATATTAAAACATGGGGGTTCTTGGTCTGTACCCCATTTCATGATGCTAACACCAATTTACACAGGATTAGCCTGTTTATCTTTGCAGAACCACTGTTTCAGTGGAACAAAATGCTGTAGTATTTTTTAAAATATAAGCTGTTTCCTGATGGGACTATAATAAGCCAAGATTATTCCCTGGATCATAACTCATGTCTAATTTCACCACTAGGAAGGCTGAAGCTGTAAGACACAGTCCAAGAGAAGTGATACCATCACTATCAGAGCATAAAAGTCATCCAGGAAAATAATTTTACCCATTTGTTTATTTCCCTTGTAAATAAGGCTTGTACTATATCCAATAAGCCATACATACAGTTCATGTATTAAATGTCTGTTCTATTATGAAAGGGGAACTGGATAAGACACAGACAGACCTTAAGAGCTCCAGTGTTTCTCACTGGAGGTACCATGAGCATTCTGGACCAGACAATCCTTCACTGTGTAGGACTTAGTGATGCACACCTTCAGGGCATTAAATGCTAATGTATACAAACCTATCATCATCACGGCCATCACAAATGTCCCCAAACACTTCCAAGCACCAGAGGAGAGGGGTGACACCACCCTCAAGGAGAACCTCACTTTATACTTGGTGAGATGGATCTAACATCCAACAAATGATAAAAAACAGTAATAATCTGGAGGTGAAATTGTGGGGTGGAAGCTTTAAGAACCATAAAGGGGTCAAAGGAGATCTGAAGGAACAGATCTGAAGCTCTGCTATGAGTAGGGGCAGAAACTTGTGAGCTTCCTCAGAAGCCCAGTCCAGAGTTAGAGTCAGCACTGAAATGCTTTCTCATGCACACCCAGCATTGTTCCTGCTTTCAGCTGATTTGAGCTCATACAAAGCACTGAACTTTGATGAGCAACACATCCTACACATTCGCTAATATTAACCCTTAAAACACTATTATTGGTCCTGCCCTCCTGCTTAGAGCACATTTGCTCCCTGCATCTCCCTTGGAGGAAGTCCTGGCAGGTTGAGGGCACTGCCAATCTCCCCTGCTGGAGTTCTCCTGAGTACTCAACTACAGGCTCACCATCCGCTGCTGAACCAAGGTGATCAGACCCCTTGCCTAGCTCCTTTGTGACTGTGTCCGTCATGGTGAAAGAGTTTTTCTCTGAAGGACAGTGTGCTTAAAGTCTCAGAGAACAATGCTCCTTTGTTGATTCTCTGTGTTCCAGTTAAAAAGGTCATAGACTCTTTCAACTTTAGCCACAATCAATATCATCACCTTTTATCGTACAGTGCTGGCAGTGATAGGTTCTCTGATGACATCTTTATACTTAAGTGATACCAAAAACGTCACTGGAGTGAACCACCTTTAATAGACCATGTTCAAAATGTATTAGTAACCTATTACACTGTACACTAGGTAGTATATGGGACCTGGTTCTAACACCTTCGGAGCTTAGTTAAAATGCAAAGTGATAACTTCAAAATTAGCATTTCCAGGCCTGAAAGTCTGAGTCAGTAAGATGTTAAAGCAGGAAACTGAAATTTAACACCACCAGGTATTCCTACCACGGACGATGCATCTGTGCACAGAGTAATACTAAACTACAAACCAGCATCTTCTTGGCATTTTATATTTTATCTCCTTAAAATAGATTCCTCGAGAGCAAAACAGACATCAAGTTAATGTCAAATGGAAAAAAAGAAATCAATTTAGTTCTGAAAGAAAATTAGAGCCTCTGAGATAAAAAGGCTCAGATACATATACGGTAAACCTATGCAATTAAAACTTGTATTTACCTATATATAAAACCTTATATTTTTGTACATACCTTTATGTTTAACATACATACCTTTATATATCAAGCACTTATATCTTATATAAAATAAAACATTTTAGTCTCTATAGAAAAGACTGATCACACGATGATCACAACCTTATCAAACCATAAGGTTGTAATTACACAGTATATTTGGAAAACCTTTACTTATTTTTTAATGCTTATTACTTTGCCCTTATAAAAGAATTTATTTATTTTTATTGGTGGTACTGCGGATTGAACCTAGGACCTTCACACTCAGCCACATTCATAGCCCTTTTTATTTTTTATTTTGAGATAGGTCAGGGTCTCACTAAATCACATGTTGCCCAGGTTAGGCTCAAACTTTTGATCTTCCTGCCTCAGCCTCCCAGAGTGCTGGGATTATAAACAAGTGCTATCATGCCTGGTTAAGAAACGACATCTTACCATCTGACAACTTATATCAGACTGGCAAAAATCTAAGACACAAAGAGTTTATAGAGTATGTCTAAAGGTTAATACAAGAATGTAAACTTCCAAAAGGCTATCCCTTTTCCTGCTAGATTAGAAGGGCAAGCAGATTTCAAACCATATGCCAATTCAGATAATCCAGTTCACCAGGAAGACTGCTTAGAGAACAACTCTAAGAAAGCCCAGAAGAAGGGTATAGAAGCAGATGAGCTGTGGCATCTGTGCCACACAAATGCCACCTCTCAGAGTATTTAGCAGCATTCAAAATATTCACAAATACCATTATTTTCATTCCTTCACTCAACAAATGATTGTCTACTACATGCCAGACTCTAGGAATACACCAAACACAGAGTGGAGAGGGCTCTTACAGGCATGGTATAACACAGTCAGGTGGTTTCTGACTCATGGCCTTACTTGACAAAATGGGCTTTAAGGGAGAACTGAAGAAAGACTATAATCAACAAATTGTACAGGGGGAAGTGAATGCACTTTACGGAACCAAAACCTAAAGATCACAGCAGTTTCTTGCCTTGTGCAGTATGGTATATCAACACTATTTCTCCTTTCTTTAAAGATTTCATATTTCAATGCATCTTAATGTCCTCAGGCAAGGCATCCAGAGCTCTGGCCACATGAAGACCTTAAAACCCTGTCCCTGGTCCCGTGACAGTATGGACAGAGAATGCATGCTCAGCTTGCTCTGTAACCTTGCTATAGTGAAGTATGCAGACAACTGTTGTCAACTGGGCAAGACAAGACCAAGGATAGGCCCAAGATCCTTGAAAATGGAATAAAGATGCTGGTGCCTGGCTGAGCCACCCACACCGGGAGATGTTCTGGGAAAGAAAAGGGCTTGTTTCAAATCTTCAAGAAAACCAGGATGGAACCTCCAGAAGCCACAACTAGAACCAAACTATAGGACTCATCCACCTACAAAAAGGACTTTCATTCCTGATCTAAAAATAAAGCATGAGAATGCCTGGCAATTATTTCTTCTGCAAAGAGTTTCTGGTTCTTTCCTGCCAATAGGTTTTAATGGGGTAAGATCTAGATCCTGATGCTGAGAGGTAAACAGGCTGTGTGTCCCACACCTTTGCCTAATATCTTTGTGGCAAGAACCATTACCTTTTCCTGTTAAAATACTCTTGCCACCACCACTATCAGACTTTCAACATACAGCTTTGAAGTTTCAGCATCCAAATTAGATTGTCTTGTGGGAAAGAAAGCTGACTTCTACTTTTCATTCTTCAAAGACTTACATGGGATGTGTATAAACAAAAATTTCCAGGTTCTGTTTCTTAAAGTAGCCTGTAATTCTTTGATAACTCTCTCTAAAAATGTTTTTAAAAATTCAAAGATCTCATGAATGTGTACTTACAAATCACCACTTTGAAGGGCTGCCCCTCATTTAACTCTTAGACATTTTTTAAAGAACCAATTATGAGATAGCTTATAGACATGAAAGAAAAACTAGAATATCTGTGATATTACCAATCTGGGTTTAAAGTAAAAAATATGTATACAGTCCATAAAAAAGCAGTTAAGGAAGTTAGAATTTATGAATAAGACGAGTCAAAGTAAAAAAGCATTAAAAATAAAAGTAACATGTCATGAAGAAAAGTTTGTAGGCAAAATAAAGAAGATATACATATATAATTTATATATATTTTAATAAAATAAAAAAGCCATATTGCCTGTGAAATATTATATACTATATATCACAATGATATATTACCTACTACTTAGAAAGTCCAAGTTTTTTTATTTTTGTTTTTTGACAACCAGTCATGGAGGATTTTTTGTTTATGTAATATAAATGTCAAGTACCAAACAAAGTTTTCTGTATTCTCCCAACTTGTTTTGTTTCTAAACATACATTTACTTTCTTCTCAAACCAAGATCATGCTATCACTGTTCAGACTTGGACATGTATATACAAACACACACACAGAGTATCAATACGATCACTGTTGGGTTAATTTTAACAAATCATATTAGGTATTTGCATCTGATCTGCTATATTCCAGACCATTAAGGAAAAAAGTAACCCAATTATCTTAGAGACCAAATCTAGTACTGACTTTTTGCAAAACGGTAATGTCACAAAAAACTTAGATATTTTCCAGTATAACATCCTCAGCTGAGAAAAAAAAGGAGTCTGCAACAAGGCTGGTGACTCTATTTATGAATGAATGTGAAGTATGTGGCTGCTCTTCCCTTCATTTGGAATTCTTGAATGAACGAGTACAGCAGAGACAGAAGGCAGAGCACTTCAACACGTTCACATAGCAGGTTTAGAGGTTGCTCTTTAAGCAAATCAACTCAAAAGCTAAGGTGAGTGGATAAACATGTTATCTGTAAACATGTATGCACATACACACAACAATTACATGTTAACATACACATACAGCTAGTTGTAAAATACCATCACAGTAAGGATTTGACTTAAAAAAAATCTGTGAGTAAGGAAGAAAATAAGGCAGAGAGGATTCTATAGGAATTGGGGCCTAGACACAAATGAACCCCTGACACAAAGTGTGGCTCATGTCCCACCTCTCACTCCCACCCACAGGAGGCAGAGGGGAGAATGGGATTGTGGGCCAAAAATAACCATGCTGCTTCGGTTGCTTCAAGACCCAAAACAATCTGCATGTTGGAACCAAAACATCAGTTTAATTTGGTCCAATGACCACACCTGTAAAAAATTTTAAAGGTAAATTTTTAAACCAAAACACTTTTCTTTTTTCGTTTGTTTGTTTGTTTGTTTGTTTTTTCTGGTACTGGGAATCAAACTCACAACCTCGCACTTCCCAGTCAGGCGTTGTGCCGCTGAGCTAAATCTCTAGCGCCCCCACTCTTCTACTTTGAGTTCACTACAAATGTCTGTGGGGGTGGAGGTGAGAGGAAAAAAAAGAATTCCAATTTGCATTCTTTCAAGATACAGAAAACTAAACACTATAGGGGACATTTAAAGAATTTAGTTATACAACCTCAAAGGCATTCATCGGTAAGACAACCCCAATGTCCTATATGAATGGCACTACAAAAATTAGCACTTACTTTCCAATAGGGACTATGGGGTGGGGGGTGTTCTGATATATTTATTTATTAAGGTCTATTATATTCACACATAATGACATAATTTGTGTAGTAAAACATCAGGTAACAGATACTGAATGCTAGGAATTGTCAGAAGTACTTTATGAATTAACTTCTGTAATCCAACAATTCTTTGTTTGTTTTTTTTTTTTTCTTCCGGTATCAGGGATTGAACTCACGACCTTGCGCTTGCCAGGCAGGCGCTGTGCCGCTGAGCTAAATCCCCAGCCCTTTTTGTTTGTTTGTTTGTTTGTTTGTTTGTTTTTTAATCCAACAATTCTTAAGTAAATACTTTTATTGTTCTCATTTCAAAGATGAGGATACTGAGGCCCAGAAAGGTAAAGTAAGATGCCCAAGCTATACACAGAGAAGCACAGAACTAGTCCTTATGAACACTACCACAAAAAAGAAGCTAGAGTTCTAAACAAGGCACTTTTGCATATACATACATACATACATATGCTGCATTAAACATAGCACAATCTTGCTTCAGGGAAGACAAAGAGGTTTAGAGCTTTCTTAACTGCAGGTGCCCTTGCTTCTACCTCTAGATGATTTTTCAGCTGCAGCTAAGAGTTTACTTTTTGCTCACATTTCATTTTTTCCTTAATAGAAATTAGATTTTTTTTTTTTTTTTTTTTTGGTTGACAGGGTTCCTCTAGGTAGTCCAGGTTGGCCTTGAACGCATTATCCTCCTGCCTCATCGCCCAAACATTGAGATTACAGGTATGCACTGCTGTACCTGGCTTAACAGAAAATATAAATCAAAAGCTTTTACTGAAAGTTAAGACAGACAATATATGAGGTATAACTGATACAGGAGTTAAGGGCGTGGCAAAGCTGGCTGGGAAAATGAAGAGGATGGCCCATTACAAGATCCCACCGCAAAGCCATAATCCCATATGGTGCCTGAGCACCATAAGATGTGGACGGCATAAAAGACCAGACATGGGAAGCTGCTCTGGTTAAGTTTCCATGATAGCCCACGTTGTGTTTCGCAGGTGCAGTGTGTACTTTTCTTCTTGCTTTTACCTTTTTTTCTCTTGTTCTGCCCAAGTTTGCTTTGCAAAGCTAGTTTCTCCAAGACCCATTCACCCTGCACTTTTCAAAGAAACTTTTGATACCATTTTTGGCTTGTCTCATCCAATTATTTGTTTGAGGCAAAGAGGACCTGGAATACTTTTGATTGGTGTGCCATTTCTAAAGGAACAACTTGCTAACATAACTGAAAATTCCAAGAGAAGAAAAACTGAAATAGGTCCTCTGTACAACAGTCAACTAGAACCCAACTTCCAGTTGGAAGGGGTTAAATATTTGTAGATGTGAGGAAATCAGGAAAAAGAGCATTAAGTAAAAGTAAACTGTGCTAGGGACTGCTAATAGCACCCATCCTACAAGCTCAAGGCCGACAGCAGGAATCTAGGATCAGGGTCACTACAACATCCTTCTCTGCTTGTCCTGAGAAGGAATATTTGCCACTCAGTTACACTCACTCCACAGTTCAGCCTGTGAAGCTCCTTTCATCTTTAACTTGCAGTGGGTAAATAACTCGGTTAAATTATTCAGTTTCTCTCTGAAAGAGGAACAAGAGAAACAAAACAAACACAGCCCTGGTGGCTATTGTGGCTTCAAGGAGAATATGGTAGCATGTACACACTAAAAAGCAAAAGAAAAGGACACATCTAGTGTTAAGGATGACAAAGCAGGTGTTTCACTGAGCCACGTGGAGACTACCACTACCTATCTCCACACAGGAAACTTCATAATGCCCTGGCCTGGCACCCCTCAGATGCCATCCAAGAGTCAGAGGAATACCAGACAGTGACTGTCCTCAAGTCTTCTCCTCTCAGGTTTCCATAAACACTGAATTCAAAAAGAGGTACTAGCAGGTCCCCTAGTGGCAATTCTGTTGGTTTTACTTGAGCAAGTTTTCCTGCTGCTTCTAGCACCCACCTCCACAAACACAAGGAAACAGGCACTGAAGTAAAAACCACAATAGTGAAATCCATGGAGATGGGATTCTCAACAGCATCCCAGGGGCCCCTGCTTAGAACACACGCAGTGCTTGCTCTTCATCCCTCATACCTATGAAGAACTTCATGAAATAGGTGTTTTCATTCTCACTATACAGATTTTAAAAGTAACTTAGAATTTCTCTTAAATGTTCTTTCCACCAAAACACTGGTATATCACTTTTCATAAATGAACCCAACAGAGTTTCCAGGTTTACAAAAACAAGCCAGTGGACATACAAACCTAGCTGCTCCATTTTACTTAATAAATTTACTCTCACTTAAAGACTCATGTGGAAACAAAGCACAGACAAGTTACTCTGTACTTTTCTTTCAACCAAATGCACAATCACAACACTGTGGCTTGTAAGATTCTGAAAACAAAATGAGAAACCTCTCCAGAGTCAGTGGCTTGACTGAAAATAGTTTTAGGAGTAAAAGAGTGATTTTCATACTTCAGGTCATTCTAGGCACAGTGGTACACACCTGTAATTCCAACTACTCAGGAGGCTGAGGCAGAAGGATCCCAAGTTTTAAAACCTTGTCTCAAAATAAAATTTCATAAAGTGTCAAGAATATAGCTCATTGCCTTGTGCTTGACTAGCATGCACAAGACCCAGGATTCAATCCCTGGTAACAATGTCAGTTCATAACACTATATTACGATTTCTACCTAGATATCCCCCAAGAGTCTCATGCACCCACAAGCAGGGCTTTGGGAAGGTGATCGCATTATGGGAGCATATAGCTGACCTGCTATTACAAGACGGGGTCTGGTCACTTGAAGAGACAGGTAGGCCGCTGGGCCTGAAACCATTCCAATTGTTTCATTTATTTAAGCCTTCGCCTTCCACTCTTTTGAGATTGTGGGCCTGATCAGCCCGCAACAACTAAGGGTTATTTAACCCAATACACACTGGTACGTATTAGTGAATGAATAAATAAATGGAGAGAGAATATACAATGTTCTATACAGAAAAATTCAAATTAAGTAATGTAGACACTCCATCCAAAAAGACATGGTGCTGGAAAGGGAGAGAAAAAGTAACTTGACAGTTGAGAAATGTGACATTACTGCCTCAGCTGATATCGGTCAGATACATGATCTAGAAGAGTGCATCCTCCCCTGCTCCATCTTCCACTTTCTGCTTCCTGTCTGCCGTGAGGTGAGCAACTTTCTTCTGCCAGTTACATCTGCCTGGAGCAGGCCGACCCTGCAAGGACTAAGACTACTAAAACCGAGCCAAAATAAACCTCTCCATCTTTAAACTGCTGGTACCAGGCATTATGGCTCAGTGGTGACTAAGGCACGCAAATCTGAAGGCTGTATATCCATTCTTATAAAGCACATAAAGCTTATAAAGTATGTATCCTACCAATTTTATGCAAAAGTAATAACAAGTTTAAAATGCTGGCAACCAATAAAAAACAATGAAGAATTTTACTCCATATAACTAAGGTTCGATGACAGTCCCTCTCTTCCATCAATTATTTCAGAAGCAATACAGTTATTAAAAGCCACATAAAACCATCACCTAAAAAGAAAGAAGCAAAACGTTCAACTAGAAAAAATTCTGAAACTGACTGGAAACACCTTATACAAATCAAATTAAAAATTCAGATTCTGAGATACTATGGTGGTACCCATCTATAATACCAGCACTCCGGAAGGCTGAAGCAAGATTACAAATTTGGGCCCAGAATGGACAACTTCTCTCAAAGTAAAATAAAATTGTAAAGGTTGGGGACACAGCTCAATGTGAAGGCCATGGGTTCAATCCACAGTACTGGGGAGAAAACAAAAAACAAAAAAACATGACTCCATTTATTTGGACTATGTCTTTCCAAGCTGGCCAAAGTCCAAGTTCACCATTCAATCTTCTTCAAGAAAAGGAGACTACACAAATTAGTAACTATAAGTAAGCAGAGCAAATACACTAAAACAAGCTACTTTTTTGTTAAGTTTGTTTGTGAGCAAACAAATTGCTTAGTCACTAACTCCTCTCTTTTACTCCAGGACTCTGAAACAACCTAATATATGCAGAAATCCGTGATGGGAAAATAATGGTCTTTTATGTCCTGCCTTTCTCCACCAGTACCCCAGGCACTCATTTCTACATTTCCCAAGGAAACAGCTGCAAGTATTAATTCCTCTATTCTGTGTGGGGCTGTAAAACCAATCATCCTACAGCACCACTTTCATCAGCCCTCCACACACTTCTGCCAAATGGTCAAAACGCCTGGGTCTAGTTCTCTAGGCCAACACAGCTGGTCCCCAGCTTCTCTTAATACCATTCCTTCCTGATCCAACCTCCTGCCAGACTCCTGACCCATCTATGACTCAGCACTGACTTACAAAGGCACACTTCACCATTCTCCAGCCTGGTGTGTCATAATACCAAACTATTCGGGTCGGCTACCTGCTTCTGACCCCTCCTCAGTCTTCTCTTACTTCTACTTCTCCCCAGTTCCTTCAGGCTCTCCAGAGAACTGCCTGATTCCAGACCTGGAGCACAGGAATTACTAAAGCTCACACTTGTACACGCGCACACACACACACACACACACACACACACACCGGCATATACTTGTGCACACATGCACATATATAGCAAAGGGGTATGTTAAATAAAATAGAAGCTGCCGCAATGAACTCCCAATGGCCAAAGCTGGAAAAACTTGAGCAAGAAATAAATAATGTCTATTGGATTATAACCCAAAGCATAAAGTAACATCCACGAATCCACACTTGTTGGAGACCACTACAAAGTGGCTCTTAGCAGGATTTAATATTAACCAATTGGCTTTCCATGTTTACTTGTGAATTGCCTGAAGCTTAGGCACCTTGTCTGAAGATAGGCATCCGATTCATAGTAAGTAAACCTCTGTGAGTCCCTGGTCACCCTGAGGCCTGTGTTGGCCTGTGAACTGTGACACCTCAAAGGACAAGATAAGGCCACAGCTGAGGACTTCTGGCTCCAACCCCAATTAACTTCAAAGAGACCGCAGCTGCAGGCATCTCACTCCTGCTGAGAAGGCCTTCCTGGAAATAACATAGTTCTCCTAAATTAACATAATGAATTACTTGGAAAAGTCCTGCCCAGATTACAGCCTTTTCTTGAGTATCCCCCTCCTTTGTTTGTAAACCAAATAAATATGGCTGTGCAGAGAAGTCTTTGGCTAAACTCAGAGAATATTGAAACTGTAAGAGAGTTAGTCCCTCCTGGGGCCCTGAAATCATTCCAATTGTTTCATTTATTTAAGCCTTCGCCTTCCACTCTTTTGAGATTGTGGGCCTGATCAGCCCGCAATAACTAAGGGTTATTTAACCCGATACACACTGGTACGTATTAGCAAATGAATAAATAAATGGAGAGAGAATATACAATGTTCTATGCAGAAGAATTCAAATTAAGTAATGTAGACACTCCATCCACAAAGATACGGTGCTGGAAAGGGAGAGAAAAAGTAACTTGACAGTTGAGAAATGTGACATTACCACCTCAGCTGATACAGGTCAGTATCAACAGTCACAAGTGATATTGCAACATGTCCTCTAGATACAGTATAATGAAACTGGGATTGGTCTAATGTTTTTCTCATAATAACTTGAGGTTACAGTTTTTTGTAAGATCACAGAAATAAAATATCATTTTCATCATACTGTATCTAACAATATACCTGATGGTATTTTTCAAAACTGTCAAAGTCATCAAAAACAAAAGAGTTATTTTCTTATTCCCTTTAACAATTTGATCAGTCTTCTTATATCTGGCAACCTGAGCAATTTCGTTGAAGATAACAATATGTAATATAACAACGACTGTTAATCCCTATCATTTGGTTTGAAACCCCGTATCATTTCTAATGTCCTTGCTTTGTTTTGTTTGTATTTTGCTATTGTTCTTTTTCTTGTACTATTTTCTTTAAAATTAAAAGATTTTTAGAAAACAAAGACTGTCAGAGAAACAGATACAATCTAGGAGTGTAATGAGACATGAAAACTAAATCTAACATGGCATACTAGATAGGATTCTGGAGCAGAAAAGGGCCAATGACAGAAACTGAGGAAAGCTGGATAAAAGATGATTTGCATTAATAATAATGTATCAATACTGGATCATTAGTTGTGACAAATGAACCATACTAACTTCACATGTTAACAGTAGGGAAAACTGCATGTAAGAAATAGAAGAACTTTCAGGACTATCTCCACAATTTTTCTATAGATCTAAAACTATTCCAAAATTTAAAGCTTATTTTTAGCCAGGTATGACGATATATACCTATAACCCGTACTATTAGGTAGGTTGAGGCAAGGAGGATCAGAAGTTCAATGCCAGCATGGGCGACTTAGCTTGACACTGTCGAAGAGGAGAGGAGAGAAGGAAAGCAGAGAAGAGGGGAAAAGAGGGGAGGACAAGGTAGAGAGTAGAAGGGAAGGACAGGGAAGAGAGAGGGAAAGGGAGAGGAGGGGAAGAGAGGATCACTTTAGGGATGCAGCTTAGTGGTAGAGTTCCCCTGGGTTCACTCCTTAGTACTGAAGAAAAGAAAAAAAAAAAAAAAAGCTTGTATTTTAGAATTGGCTTTGGCTATTCTATCTCCCTTACTCCATACCCAGGACATAGTACAGTCTATGTCCACAGGCCCACAACATCTCTTCTGCCCTTCCGTCTACTTCCAGCTGCCACTGCTCTAGTCTTTGTATTCTCCAAATCTTCCTCCACAGGGTTAAGCTTTCTAACACAGGAAGTCAAGCATAACACCTCTCTGATGAAAACCTTTTAACAGCATTTATTACTTAGATGAGGGCCGGCTAGCTTTATGAAGGCCTAGACAGCAACTATTTTAAGCTCCACAAGCCTACCCCACACTGCCATCACAGCACTACCGCAACTGTGTACAATACGCAAATATATGAGGCAATGTTGCAATAAAAGTTTATTCACAAAAATAGGCAAGAACTAGATCTGGCCCATGGGCTATGGTGTGCCAATCTTTGACCTAGAAAATCAAGCCCAAACTCCTTAGATGACATTCAAGGCATGGTCCATATCATCCCCTGCCTTCTTCTGAGATGAGCCCTCTTTATTTGGCTAATTTATTCTATTCCACATGGAGAACCTCCACTTGGATGAGTGGCCCCTTCTCTATGAAGTTCCTTTAAATCATTCCATGTCAGAAGAATTCCTACCTTATCATAACTCAAAGTGTATCTTAACAGTAATAAGTCATTTGGCACCACATTAACTCTTGAAACTATCCTACATTATCATTAAATTTTGTATATTTGTCTTGGTTTTTATGTAATAGAGGGTCAGCACACATTCCATGCCTTCAAATTCAACAGTGCATCATAAAGCATGTCCTAAGCACCTCATACAATGTAAATAGGTATGCCCTTTAAAGAGAAGTGTTTCATAATTGAAGTCTGAGACATTCTGGGCTTCACAAGGTTAAGCAGCTTTCTTTGCTACAGAAACTCTCAAAGCCTTCATTGTGCATTGTGAATCTCTTTCAAGATAGATATATTACACAATAATCCTCAGATCTGCCTGATCATGGAATTTTTTTCACATTTTTACCATTTGTGACCTCTGAAACGGTTAGGGAATTGTTGAGATTAAGCATATTCCTACAAAGCAGACTGAGTATTTGCTATTTCAGTAGGCCTAATAACAATGTCCTCTCAAAATAAACCCATGTCCTAATTCCTGGAATTAATTATATTGGCAAAATAAGACTTCACAGAGGTGATTAGATTAAAGACCTTGAGGTGGGGAGATACCCTGGTGGGCTTTAAATGCAATCAAAGGTATCCATATAGCAGGAAGGCCATTAGCATCTGGCACCAAACAGAAGGTTCTGTGTCCACAAAGGTAGGGACTGGAGGAAGGCAGTCATGAGACAAGGAATACTGTCATCATAAACTGAAACAGGCCAGAGCAGATTCTCTCCCAGCACCTGAAGAGGGAGTGCAGCCCTGCCAACACCTAGATGTTGGGTGAGTGAAACTAATTTCAGACTTCAGATCTCCAGAATCTTGGAAAATTAAGTTTATGTTAAGTCACCAAGTTTGTGTCAATTTGTCATAATAGTCACAAGAAGCAAACAGACCCACGGTGCTGTGAATCATGCCCCACAGTAAATATTCTTAAAAGAAGCCAAATTACCCTTGTCTATGGGAAGGTCACAATCTTGTTAGTGAGGTTTCATCATCCACTAAAAGTAAAAAATGTCAGTGATGACTAAACACTGTAGATCTGGATTGAATCACCTGGCTTCCGAAGTCCCACCTTTAACATTTCCTAGGGAACTGTATGGCTGTGATCAAGGTGTTTGCCCTCTTTGGGCTGTATATTTATACAGTTGGTTTGTGGATTAGATGAGCTCATGTATAAAAAATACTTAGGATAATTCCTGATGTATAATAAATGAAAACTAGTATTAACTCTTATTTGATGTAGGGGGAGTGCTTTCATTTCAAAGCTAAAATGCTCTTTAAAAAAAAATTCAGTTTGACAGATCAGAAATCTTTACCCAGTTTCTAGCTTAGAGCATTTAAAATTACCTTAGCCAGGGAAAGCAAAAGGAAAAGTTCATCCTTGCTTCTCTAGACCACTGCTTTTGGGTATCTGATCTCATAAATCATGACAGTTAATAGCTCCCAGACATATGCTTAATGTTACGTGTTAAATTCAGGCCATTCATTAAAAACTCTAAAGTTACTCTTCTCATGAGGGTCACCTGTATTAGTTAAAGCAAAATGCCATCAAAGTCCTGTCTTCTTCAATATAAGATGATGCTATCCCACTTGATAGACTTCATTTCAATGTTAGTTATGCTCAGAGTAACACATGAAAATTATTCTGATAAGTAAATCCAAGTAAAGGAATGACAAAGGCACTTGAAAGCAGCAGATGTCTTCCCTGGATATCACCCTTCTCTTGGTCTTTGTCACACTCACCACTAGTCTCTATCACCACCTAAATGCCAACTGCCACTACATCTGACCACACCTCCAGCCTACATAGGTGATTTAGAAGCTATTAGAAAACATGCCTAACAAAAAATTCTGGCTCGCTATTGGCCAAGAAGTGCCTGACACTCAGCTTTGGTTAAAGCCTTTAAGAGTTTTATATTTAACTGCAGGACGCGCAGGGAGTGCCGGTCTTCCAGCTGGCTCCCTCCCTGCCTCGTAGGCGCCCGGAAAGAGGGCCCCGGGCGCAGGGGGAGCCATGCGGAGGCGAGAGCTGTTGCGCACCAGCCCTCAGGCCGGCCACCGCCACTCAATTGAGAACAACCATGACACAGAGAAACAATGACACAATTGGCCCACCATGCACTGGCTGCAGATGCCCACCCACGGACGTGTGTGAATCATTCAAACATGGAGAAACCCCTGGGAATACATGCCATGCAACGGGTCACTCTTGCTCCTGCCATTGAGAACCAGAAAGGTCCAGAGTCAGTGGAGGAGCAGCTGCTGAACAAGGACTCAGAGAACAAGAGAATGCAGACTAAGCCCGAGGAGTCAGAGGTCCTGTGGACTGGGGTCATGAGAGCCACTCGGAAGCTGTAAACCAGGAGGACCTTGCACCATACATGCAGAGACTCCCTGGAAGACATTCTTCCCCTGACAGTACAGGCTGTGGTGGAGCTCCGGAGAAGTCTGCAGCAGGATTCCTGCTGCCTGTGCTGACAGTTGGGGAGAGGACACTAACTGGTTGTGGGGTCCCAATGTGATGGGAGGCTGGAGAGAAAATGCTACAAAAAATGGCTTTCGCCCCAGATGGCTCACTTGATTTTTGACAACCCTTAGGCTGTAACTACTTGTTAGATCCTTCTTGCGTATCTCTGTCTTCCTGAGAAACCACTTTGAAGATACCACCATGTATTACAGCAGCCATTGATATTTTCCTACTAATGTATCCATAACTCTGTAATGTTTGTATTGCTCCTATCCTATTTTGTAAATGGATGCATGTCTATTATTATGTGTTTCCTACAACAACCATTGAGAAAAGTTAATTTATTAACTTTTATTCAATAGGTCACTCATGTATAGCTCTATTTATTTTCTTTAGAAGCCACTTTGAAGATACCAAAGTATAGTACAACAACTATTGATAATCCCCTACCTCTTTTGTCTGTAACTCACTATTATTTGTTTATTTGTTTTCCTGAGAATCTTTAGATAGCAATATGTAAAACAATAACCATTGATAATTTCCTACCACTTTGTCTGTAATTTGGTAAGCCCCCCCCCATTATTATGTTATCCTTCTTTTACTCTTTAAAATAAAAAAAAAAAAGTCATATTTAACTGGAGGAATCCTAGGAAAGTTAGAATTTTAGTTCTTTATTAGTTACATATTTTAGTACTCATTAAGGTAAAGGAACCAAAAGTGTGGTTAATATAATAAAGTAAAACAATTCTTGGGAAAGGACACAAGAGGAAAAAATTATACCACTTTCTGGGGGTCACAATCCAAATTTCTTAGGAAAATTATGGAAAGTTCCTCTTGTGGCTCAAGTGACCAAACCTGTATGTTCTCTGGAATCCTCGTAAAGCAGAATAGGCCATGAATATTGTATATGCATAAGATTCAGATTCTCTAAACTGATTACAACAGATATCACAAAAAAAATGATCCCACTTGGCAGATTAGAACTAAGTAACTCTGGGGCTGGGGATTTAGTTCAGCAGCACTGCACCTGCCTAGCAAGCACAAGGTCGTGAGTTCAATCCCTGGTACCGGAAAAAAAAACAAAACCAAAAAAAAAAAAAAAAAGAACTAAGAAACTCCAACAGAGATGAGCAACAACCATGCCAAGTCCCTGGGGATATCCTGGGTAGACACAGCAACCACTAACAGCGTAAGAGACAATAGATGGACAGAGACTCCCTCACTTCAGCAAGAGTCACAGCACAAGAGTAAACAAGTTATAAAAGATGAGTCTTAAAAGTGTGGTATCAGCATAGTCAACAAATGTTCTATCCCATTCCACCCTTAAATGCTGTACTACTTGGAGTAGCAAAAATGTAACAGCAAAGACCAGGAGGAGGCCAGGCAGGGCTCAGCTCTAGCCCTGAAAGAACCCGGAAGGTCCTACACCATCCCTGGACTACAGAGAAAAATGGAAACTTAGAAAGAAGCACAGAGAGTGGGGGTCCCAAATGGTAGCTGGTTAGGACTCAGATTCTCTAAACTGATTACTATATCCCTCAGCTCTCCTCTCCTAGACAACTGAGGAGCTAAAGAGGCGCAAGTCACAGAATGGAGCCACACTAGAAGGTGTCATTAACATCATGCCATCATCTTTACTTTCCAAAGGATCCTGAGCTACCCATGTGGAAGGTGAGAAGAAGGGAGACAAATTTATTTAGAGCAAGGTAAACAATTGTGATCAGCAAGAAACTTCACATACATCAACTCAGTTTTAGAATGATTCTAGATATTTGCTAATTCACCCAAATTAGAACTCACTGAGTAATATTCTACTTATTTGTAAAACACATTTGAAATTTAGTCCACTCCAATTCTAATGAATTTCACCATCTTCCTGCTTTGAGGCCTTAATGGAGGCCTGACTCACCTGACTCACATATAAGCTGCTTAACCAAATCAGCCAAAAGATACCAATTACATGGTAGTGTGAGTAAATACAGAGATGCAGTAGTGAAATACAGGATGCAGTTGAAGCCTGTGCTTCAAAAACAACCCTTTATAAGAAACACTTATTCCTGGTACAAAAAAAAGAAACACTGAAAGGAAAAACTATAAACTTCATATTTAAAATACTAAAATTCTGTTAGAGACTCAATGTACCGAAAAGCTAATTATGTATTCAGACATTTGGTAACTCCAGTTTAGTTTCCAGATACAGAAAAATCTATCTGAAGACAAAAATTCCCTGGTGGCCAAACCCTACCTACATGGCTAGCTGTTAAAACACTTTAGGAAACTTGACTTCAAATCAAAATCAGCATTTCAACAAGGGTTAGTTAGAGCCTTTGAGAAACTTACTTCAGACAAACACAAATTTCAGAAATACATCACTTTTATTGATAAATATCATTTACTTTGTAAAATAAATGCTTAGTCTTTTTCCAGAATTCTTTATCTTAGCCAAATGTAAAGAACATCTACCTCACTGCCAAGCTATAAACAGAAATATTCCAAACTGGTCCTTTCTTCCCTCTCCTCCATTCCCAAATGAGATCTATCACTACACTTAGCCACCGTGTCTTGACTCTCTCTCTTCTCCAATCCCTTGGTCTACATTTTCACCAAATCTCAAGAAGTCCTTGGCAATAATAGCATTCCACACACCTCACACATACCACTCTGGCCCCTCTCCCATCTGTTCCCTAGAGAACTGCCTCAATAAACTCATTCATTCATTCAACAAGCATTTACAGTGCTCCAGCACTGTGCAACTGGCACTGTTCTAGACAAGATAAAGCAGTGTGGATAATCAAGTATCTGCCATCAGAACCACCTTGGAGACAGTGCTAATAGAGATAAAGAAAGCAGGTAAGAGTCAGGAAATTAACCCAGGCTCAAAAACAATCATATACAAAATATCCAGCTGCTTAGGGAGTGAAGAAGAGAAAGGATTAAGTATTGCTATCTTGGCCTAATCTCTGAACAAGAAAGAACATGCATCAGAAGTATCCCAGAATTAAGCCCATTTTACTAGTAAGGGCATTGAACCTTGAAAGAAGTTAAATAACTGATCCAAGGGCACATAGGTCTTTATTAAGTGTAAACTGCCATCCTATACTCATTACCGCTTATCAAGGTGGTTTTAGCAGGTATTTTTAGAAGACAGCCTGTCCACAGGATACAAGAAGCATTTTCACCAGCAGAGAGGAATTAAGAGATGCACAGTGCAATGCAAGTAGATGCCACACATGCGGGACCCGGTGGGGGAGCAAAATATATATAGTCGATGGTCCATCATTTACAAGTTTTAAAAATCAAAGCCATTCATTTCCAAGTAAAACTATAAAGAACATTAATTCAATTATATGAAGAGAGGAAAACATCTGATCCTCCTCCTTAAACACAGGAAAGTTAAGTGAAAGAAACAAAGCTGGTACAAACAGTTTAGCGGGAATGTGGTTTCTTAAGTTTTCCTATGTTTCCTTTGTTATATATGGACATATTCTTCTGTTTAAATATGTACAGATATGTACACGTATTATGAGTTTTTTCTTACTCATTCTAACAATATAACTGCCAAGTGTTAATTGCAGGACTGAGGACAGACTGTTTCCAGTGACAGTCCATGCATTTCTAGTGGCTTACCCAGTTGGTTAAAAAAAAAAAAAAAAAAGACTGACAGCAACGATCACACCAAAATCAAACCTAGTGCCTTAGTACTCCTAGTCTCCCCTAGTCCCCTTATATACTGTAATTGTAACAGTGGATTCTTTCTTTCTTTTTCACGGTGCAGGAGAACCCAGGGTCTCTGACATATGAGGCAAGTGCTGTAACTCTGAGCCACATCCTCAGACCTCTTTATTTTGAGACAAGTTATTGCTAAATTGCCTAGACTAGCCTTGAGTTTTCAATATTCCTGCCTCATTCTCCCCAGGCAGGAAGGCACTGCTGTGCCTGGCTCTTCAATTCTTTACACTGTTTTTCTTTTTTTTTTTTTTTTTTTCCATCCAGCTATGATCCTGGTCTACATATATAGTTTGGGTATTCTGCCACATAGTTCTTTAATAGTCATTTTTAAAGGCTGCATTACTCAGCAGAGGACTATAATCATTGGGATAGAAGAGTCCTGCTGTGCCTATCATTTTATATTAGAGTCATACCTTGTTATTCAAAAATAGTCTCTAAGCACAGAGACAAAATAGACTTTCGAAAATGTTAGTGCTTATATTGGGCTAATCCATTCTTTAAGAATCAGCTAACTGGTACAGTTAATAGAAACAAAGTAAGAGTAGGGAGTTAAGATGCCTGGTTTCTGAACCTTGAACTAGCTAAATGATCTCAAGTAAATCAAACTGTGTCTGGGTCTGTTTTTCACCTGTTATATAGTATGTGAATGTCTACAATGTCAGGAATACTAGTCTAAGCATTTTGCCTGTATCAACTCATTATGATCCTATAATAACACTATGAAGTAGGTATCACCACACTTACTTGACAACTGAAGAGACTGAGGCACAAAGTGACACAGCTGCTACAAGCTGGCAGAGAATGAGTGAAATACAGGCTATCTGGGCCCACAGCCGAGTCTCCTAACCACTGTTATTTCTGGATTAGAAGATTTCTGGGATTCTCTCCAGCTCAAACCTTCTATGATTCTGAATGAGCTGTGCTTAGGTGGTCACATTTATGCCAACTTCTTCAAGCTGCTCAATGCCTTATTACTTATTACTTTATTACCTTAGAAATAAAATTTTAAAGACAGCACCAACTACAGTAGCTATGGACACTCAACATAGTGAAAGGTCAATCGAAAGTGATCCAGGAATCCACATGATGCTTCAAATGCTTCTTTATTCAACTTTTATTTGATACAAGAAGAACTAACAACTGAATTGAAGGGGTGAAGAATGCTTTGCAATAACTGAGACTGGAAATTAACCACAACATGTGTCCAGGCTCACTAATATTTCAGGTGGGCCTCTCCCCACTAAAGAGGCCAGAGCTTGCTGCACCCCCAATACCTCCACCACCACCATCACACTGACAAGAGAGGCTGCAGTGACATCTCTAAGCCACCAGAGAGCACATCTTCATCTGGGTTCAAAGCACAGTTACCAAAATGGCGAGTTAAAATTTGAGACTTCCTAGACAGTGTGAAAAATCCACCTTAGTTCACATGCATATCTTCATGTTTAAATCAACCAATAACAAAAGGCTGACCCTTTCTCATCTTTCTCCATTCAGTATCGGTCTCTCCACAGTCCAACTCAAACCTCATTCAGTGAGTTACTTCCTAGGTTAGATATTCTCGGATCCCACTATGCATAAAAATCAAGTGTGATTAAAATGCCAACTACAGCCTCTACATTTATAGATTATAGCTTATGGGATATGAAGCTCAAGAATCTTTAGTATGGAGCCTTATACTGAGCTATAAACTGCAGCCCTTTCTATTTTGTATTTTAAAACAAGATTTTATTAAGCTGCCCAGAGTAGCCTCAGACTTCCAATCCTCTGCCTCAGTCCCCTGAGTAGCTGGGAATACAGGCACACAGCACCATGTCCAGCTGGGAATCAACATTTCTGGAAAAAATGTTGTGAAGGTGTGTGCACACAGAACGTGTATAAACACATGCATACCAGCAACCACACCACCCCCACCTCCAACCAATACATCCCCAACTAGCACAGGTGGTTGGTAGACTATGTTTTGCAAATACTGTTGCAGACATTGCAAGAGCAAAGTTACATATCTTGTAAGTCACAGTCTAAATATTGCCTTTGCACTCTAGGAACAGAGGGTTTTATCTGTCTCTTTCCTGTGCATCTGCTCATGGTTCGAGGGGCATCATCTCCAAACAGTCTGCTCTGCTCTGCTCAGAGCCCTGTTCTGATCCAGAGTCAATGTTGACCCTTACCAGGTGAGCTTTTTCTATAAAAACCTGAGCAGCAAAGCTCCCGGCCACTCTAGCAGCTCATTTCCAGTATCAATCATTTACCTTGACAGCCTCAGAGCAATAATTCCCCCTTATGCACTTACAGTCCCTCGCCAGGTACTGGTCTTCTGTTAGACACCCTGAAATACCTAGAACACATGGCAGTAGTAATGCAAAGTAGGCCACCTGGGCCTGTGGTCAGAGACTGATTACCACTGCTTTCAAACCCATCATTCCCTAGCCAGATGGGAACGTGCATGAGACATACTCCACATCTCACACACACGCAAGGCATTCTGAGCACAGAAAAACAGCAGTCTTGTGCCTAGTGAAAGAAAACAATGCTGCTGAGTTACTACTTCAATTAAAGGAATGTATTATACCACAATGAAAATGAACTCTAAAACATTATGATACTAAAACCATGTTAAATCCTCTTACATAGGAAGCTGTTCTCATAGAGCTCAGTTCCCATGCAATCAGTACCATAGTGACTGAAGCTTAGATTACAGGAATCTACAGGCCCAGTGTTTCTGATTACACGTGCATGTGCTCTGGAATGAAGTTACTCACAACCTACCTCAAGTACTACAGGCAGCCTGGTTGCCTGCTCCTAGGACTCCCAGGCCAGCCCTTACACCTGATCCTGCCAGGACTATAGTACTATAGAAGGCTGGAGGAACTCAGCATGGAAGAAAAACAAATACCACATAGGCCCTTTAAACTTCAGATCAAGCACAATCACTTGTCACCCAGCTTTATGTTAAAATGCAGAACACAAGAGCCTTACACCCAAGCATGTTCCTGTTCCAACCACATAAACACAAACTTTAACCATGACTACAACTTAGGAGACCACAGGGTCAGAACCCTGGCCTTTCTGAACTGACCATACAGGACACAAACATTTACGCACAGGTAGAAAGGATCTGGCATGTTGTGAGATAGAGAAGACCTGCTGCAAGAATGTGGCTAGGCTAGTGCAAGACACAGCTGTGTCTTGATGGGGAGGAGGGCTCCAAAATGGGAAGAAAATAAGCTGTGATGTCTAGACAAGAAGCCCTTCTAAAAGAGGGCTTCTAAATGTAAAAATGTCTGTTTCTTGACCTTGGTGGTAACAACTAGTTTTCACTTTGTGGCTGGGAGCTTTTGCTTTATGTGTTTGTAATAAAAATACTTGTTTTTCTTTTTTTTTTCTTCTTTCATTCTGTGTGTGTGTGTGTGTGTGTGTGTGTGTGTGTTAGTATTGCAACTGAGCCCAGGGCCTTCATACTGAGCTACATATCCAGACCTTTTTTCATTTTTATTTTGAGACAAGATCTAACTAAATCTTGAGTTGCCCAAACTGACTCAAGCTTAATTGGGTCATACATCCAGAAGTAGCAGAGTCATTTCTTTAGAGAACTCTCCAAATTCTGCATCCCAAATATACTGGTAGCCAATGTGATACTTTATGAGAATGACAACTACCCACAGTTAATGAATTAAATTAAATAATACTTAATTATAATTAATTACAAGTAAATAATGTTTTAACAATTGCAAAAATGCCAAAGAGCAGCAGAGAATGAGATAACAGCAGATAACTGACTTATTTTTAAAAGGCTCATGGACAGCAGACTGGCCTTAGTGTCTTTGTGCCTCTCCCTAGTCCCTGGTAGACTGCAGCTTTTGCCCATTTCTGAACACCCACTTATCCTATCCTTTATCATAAGTAATACACAAGCTAGGGAAAAGGTTAGCATAGGTTAGTATCTTTTCCTCAAAGGACTTTGGACTTTATACTTTCATTGTTCAAAACTTTCCATTTGTCAGTTTTCTACTGAACAACCAATATATGCATTTATCTACTCTTTTCTCCCAAGTATTGAAAAAGCAGAAACTGATTTAGTGCTCCAGGCTTAGAACACAATGTCTAGCACCTAACAGACACACTACATGTTCAGAAGATGCACACACAAAAATTATCATGTCTAAAAACTATGCTATAAGAAGGTGCCGATACAAAACCACGTGTCACAACTATGCAAACAAAGAATTTCCTAATGCTGCAAAGCAGATGACAATGTAACGTATATGAAGGCAGTAATGAGTTCTAGTACGTCTGCTTGGAACACAAAGTAAGCTGTATCCTTCGGACTGGAGATAGGGCAAGTATTCATTAAGCGGTCATTTATGTCACGTGAAAGGCATATCCACATAGAAAGTGGTTACTGCCATGGTTTGGGAACTAAAAAGTTAGCTAACACTAATGAGTTAAAATTCCAATTCTACCATTAAATACTCTGGGTAAGTAACTAAGCTTCTCTGAGCCCTCCATTTCTGCCACAAACTACCAAGTCCTAAGAATGGCACAGGCCTCTGACTCCTCTACCTTTAGTGGGCTTCAGATATCCTTCCTCAGGGGGTGATGTAAAAGTCAACATAGCTGGGTGTGATGGCACATGTCTGTAGTCCTAGAACTCTGGGAGGCTGAGGGTGAAGGATCGTGAGTTTGAATCCAGCCTGGGCAACTCAGCAACATAGCAAGACCTTGTCTCAAAATCAAAAATAAAAAAGGACTGGGAATGCAGATCAGTGAAAAAGCATTGGATTCAATCCCCACTACCACAAAAATCAATAAATAAAAATAAAACTGAACACAATGGTGCCCAGGGGCCGAGTTACCTATGTTGGGGTAAGTGCTAGAGGGAGGAGGGCCCAGTCCCATCGGAGATGCTGAGAAGGCAATCACTCATCCCCTCCCTGATACCCACTGTGTGCCCACAACAATCAGATGCTCCCACCCATGACTCTGGAACAGCAACAGAAAGAGACATAACAGGGGAGAATGAAGTTGCAGGAAGTGGACATAAATATATGTGCAATGTGAACATGAGGCCAGCATGGATGCCCTCAGAGAGTGTCCAGGCTATAGTGGTAGCTCAGTGTTCCTGCTGTATAGTTTCTACAGTTTCTATCCAGCAGCCTAGTCTCCTTTGGTAACTACTGGATATTCTTGCAATGAATGCTTTTTGTGCTTATGCTCCTATCTGCAACCAAGAACACATGAACAGAGATGGAAAAGTTTTGACCACTTTGGGCTCTCAGACTGCAAGAGTATAAGAGAAATGAAAACATCAAAGGAAGTCAAGGTGGAAAAGCAACGGCTTACAGAACAAGAGTGAGCAAAGATTCATACTACAGAAGTCGTACTCAGTAAGCCTGCCCCTCTCACTTTCACTTTAATCTTTCTGTTAGCTCCTTTGTCTTTGAAAGCAGGTACTTTTTCTGTGTTTGCTTTACACAGCAGAAGATGACACAATTGGAAAACATATTGACTGTCTTTGTTTTACTCTGCTTACTGCTTCTTCTGTGTTCAAATTTCTGTTTGATTCTTATACACTGGAAGGCTATGGGTTATTATTAAACTCTTTGACATTCAATGTAGTTTAATGAATCTTTATTAAAGGTCCACTGTAGACAAAGCTATATGATATGCATTTATAGCTAAAGTTATAACAAATGGGAACATTTCTATTCAAATTCAACTGCAAGTTTGGTAAAAATGTTTGGAAATTTTTAATTTTAAATATAAAACAGTAACTATTTTGTGAGTACTCTGGATCATATATAATACTTATTAATAATGCAAAGCCCAAAGGTCCTAAATTGAAATCCATGAGTCAAACCCAAACCAAGACAGGTTTGTTTGAGCCACATGGTATCAGTGTTAAAGTTTTAAGTCAGTTACTTAAAAATCTAGATTTCCACGGAAGATCTCTCCCATATACACATCTCCGCCTGGACTGCCACCTGGCGACAAGTGACAGGTTCCAAGCAGCAGCTGCTCCTATTACAAAGGGCACAGGGCTCTCTGGTGTGTCACAGTGCCCAACCTCCACCATTATCTAAACATGCAACCTACTTTGCCATTTCATGATATTTCACAGGCCCTAACAGATGTGCAGCTTGGGATTTTTGTTTTAGACACATTATAAAGTGGGCTGAAGAAACAAACATATACCCTGCACACACACCACTCATACTTATTTCAAATGCTTCAAAATTTCCTTCTTAAAAAGAAATTTCCTTCTTTCACTGCAGAGGGAAAAAAGAAAGTATCTTTTCCCAATTCTATTAAATATTACCTGGATTGGGGCTGGGGATTTAGCTCAGCGGCAAAAGCGCCTGCCTTGCAAGCACAAGGTCGTGAGTTTGGTTCCTGATACCGGAGAAAAACCAAAAAAAAAAAAATATTACCTGGATCTTAGACTTCCCAGAAATAATAAATTTCTAAAGCACTATATCTTATTTCATCACTGTACGTAGTTTTCGCTTAAATATTTTCAGGATCTGACAAAATGCTATTTGCTTCCCTATTTGATTCACATTGCCACCTTTCAGGTGAGAGCAGGGATTTAGGGACATCTATTTAGTTCACTAGGAAAAAATGTAGATGCGGTTAAAGTCTCAAAATTTTTCAAATACTTTTGCTTTGACATTAGATTTCTCAAATATATAAACATCCTGATTTTATAAGCCAAAAATATCTATCACTGTAAGAGCAATATTTTAAAACAGCTCCACTGCCGGGTGCAGTAGCACATACTTCTAATGCTGACTACTTGGGAGGCCAAGGTAGGAGGAGGTAAAGTTCCAAGATAGCCACTTGGGCAATTTAACAATACCCTCTCTCAAAATAAAATACAGTAAGGGCTGGGGATGGAGCACAATTGTGGTTCAATGGTGAGGAAGAGGGATAAGATAAACAGCTATATATGTGTATTTTTATTCCTCCAAACTTTTTTTTCATCCCATTCAAAAAAACCAAATACAAAAAAAGAAAAAAAACAAATACAATGTTTCATACTGTGTTCTTACCATTAAACAAAATTTGAAAACAGGGCCTTCAATAATGCTTAATAACCACATGAATGCTTGAAGGAAGGAAGGTGGAAGGGAAGGAATGAACACACAGAAGGACAGAAAGACACAGTTTCTGGGCCAAAGGGAGCCATGGGGACTCCTGCTCTCCACCCCTCCAGCTGGGTGGATTCCCTTCCTTTGCCATGTCTGGCCTACACCATCACAAGGCCCACCACTCCTGCTCAATTCATCGTTTTGAGGCTAATTGTCCTAAAACTCTACCAAAAGTGAAGGTTGGTTTAAACAAACACACACAACAGCACACACTAATTTAAGTTTACATTCCTGCAATCTTGTCACGTTTCCTCTACCTAAATACAGGAGAGCAACGCAATGATACAGGATTTCCTTCACCAAAGCGGCAAGCGGCTGAAGGCCCCCAGAACGGGATTCACACCCAGTGCACCAAAGTGACCAGCAACAGCAACTGATCTCTGCCTGGCTGTTTTTCAAGGCCATCTGGCTGCCTGCTGCTGGTTACATTTCTTAAAACAAGTTTACCTTGACAAAGTGCTGGTTAGTGTGAACCTTCAAGGCCAGCAATGCCATGAAAACTAATAGGAATCTGTTCTTGCAGTGTTTGGATTCTTCTTTTTCCACATTTTTTGATTATTGCTAAATTCTTTTTACCACCTGCAGTACCAGCCCTATATGCACTGTGCACTGCATCACATTTCAACCAATCTTGATTTTGCTCAGGATGAGCTCTTTGGCAAAAGCATGGAGGGCATCAGCTCTCTGAAAAGTCCACCATAGTATAATATACTTTTGTCAACGTGAAAAAGCTAAGTTATTTAGAAATATTGTAAGCAGTCAGACAGGGCTAGGCCCTCAAGGGAGTCAGTGCAGAAGATGGGATACCCTGCACCTATGTCCGGAAGCTGTTCTCAGCTTCCCCTGTTCATATCTCAGAGGAAGCTCAAGAAAACAAAAAGCTATTATCTTCATAGCCCTTATGGTTTGAACCAGCTTTCATCACTTGCAGAAAAATTCACACAACAAACATCTCAATCTTGGTCCCTCAATACCAAAAACAGTGAAAGACTAGGACTCAATTATTTAAAATCACTGAGCAAAGCAGAAACTCTCTTCCCAAAAATCCATTACCAATCTCAGGTCTATCCTTACAATGTAAATGATTCAAAGAAAATGAACATTTTTTTGTGGACTTCCACTATTCTGAACTTACCTTTTTAATCTTGGAAAAAAAAACATAAACTAGACTTTTATGATATAGCTAGTGCCACTGCATTATGCATGAAATTCTTTTAAAAAGTGGAACTAAAGATCCAATGAGTTAAACCAGGCACAGTGGTGCACACTTGTAATCCCAGCACTTGGGAGACTAAGGCAGGAAGATTGCCTCAGCTTCCCAGCCAGTATGAGCTACATACTGAGTTCAAGGCCAGCCTACACTATATAGCAAGAGCAAAACAAAACAAAACAAACAACAACAAAAAGACCCAATGAGTGAAAGAAGACAGACATAATAAAAGTGTATGTGGGAGTGCTCTACTAAGCACAGCTCCCAGTTAAGGTCCTAATAACATAATATTGAGGCCTCTTCAATTCTCTACTATCTTAAACAAAAGGTAAAAGAAAATAATTCTATCCATGATCCTTCTAGATAAGCTAAGCCCAAGAAAGCTGATAGCCTTTGCCCCTGGCAAGAATTCTAATGGTACAAATACAAATACTAGTTACCTCTTGCTGACCAAAGTTCTGATAAA
Organism: Chinchilla lanigera; assembly: GCF_000276665.1. Lineage (NCBI taxonomy): Eukaryota > Metazoa > Chordata > Mammalia > Rodentia > Chinchillidae > Chinchilla > Chinchilla lanigera. The sequence goes on along the minus strand of NW_004955425.1, from coordinate 5,568,762 downwards.
ATTACTGATTAAAAAAAATAGAAAAACTGATGGCTGCCTAATAAATAAATTTTGTTTTATAAACAAATTCTTCTTCCCTTAGGAAAGACAAACCTAAAAAGGTAACAAAATTAGGAAATTTCATCTGTTTTGCCAGTGCCAAGGCAGATCATATTTCCGGACCCCAGAAAAGCATCATGAGCAAGACAATACCAATTTTATAGTTTGAAGAAAACACAGTGGGCATTAAGAAAAGACCAAGGCTTAAAAAATTAAAAAGATAAGCACTAAGGAAGACAAAATGTAACCTGGACGCAATTCAAACAAGACCCGGCATCTTCTCCATTTCCCTACAGTCATCACTGCTGCCTCTGGAAGAACAGCACACGAGAGCAGAGCCGTACGGGCCCACTATGGCAGAGTGCCTGGGTATAATCACAGCATAATACTCCAGCACAGTATGACACTGACATCTGCTGTGGACCTGCACCACAGTGCCTCTGGCACTGTACTACACATTGTACATATATAGAGTGCACACATATGTATAATGTACATATATATAACACAGATTTTTTTAAACCCAGATAAATAAACCCAATTATTTACATACAATTTTACAAATATGTAAATATACACACATATACAAGTCATCTCATTTACTCCTTAAAGTAACATAACCCTCATCACAGATGAAAAATCCTAGGAGTTTGAAGACTGAGTAACTTCAGAGCAGAGTGAGGAAGCTAGGATTTGCATCCAGATCTGTCTTGTCTAGATTCTTGTATACCACATCACTGGAGAAGTTCTAAAGACACTGCATAGCCACACAGGAAGGTAAGATAGCATCTACCACTATGCACCTTGTACACATTCTCACCACAAGGCCAGTCACGTAGGCATTTAACTAGAAAAAGAGCTATGTCAAGTATTCCCTTGCAACATGCCACACTACCTTGTGTAAAGTCAGGACCCAGGAGGACAAAGACCACCTTCCTTCAAGATCTGTAACACTTTTCCTGGGCAAAATGAAGCAATTCCTGAGATTACCACCATGGAATGACATCTGTAACCAAAGAATTGGATTTCTATAGTATACAAGGTAACACACCCATCAAAGGCTTCCCAAAATTTGAACAATCCAGGTCTTCACAGCCCTCCTTGAGGGAGAGGAGTTGTGAACCTGCTACTTGTTCCTCAGCATTCTCACAACTAATGCCTAAAAAATTCACAATTCCTAACCCACAAAATGATAGAACTCACTGTTTTAAGTATGTTCTGCAATGTCCTAAAAGTCTCTTCAGACCTAGGGAAGTTGAGAAATCCTTCTACCACAGCATTCTACAACCACCTGTTTTGCATACTGGGTTTTGGCATAACAATGTATTTGAAGAACAGTTTCTATTGCTAAAACATAATACTGCAAAGATTGCTTGTTTGTTGATTTTTTTAACTTTATATACATAAATTATGAGTGCCTACGTGTTAGAAAGAGCCTATTTTCCTCTTCTCTCCTTTTTCTATACTCTATTTTCTTGTCCTCAATTCCCTTTGTTCTCCTTTTCCCTTATTAGACATTAGAGTGAAATAACCACAGGACCCATCTCCATTATTAAAGTAGAACACGGAGCAAGGTTTTTGGTTTTTGGTTTTTTTCAACACTAAGAGAGAGCCCTCCAGAAGACCCAGCACAAGACTTGCTTTCTTCTGCAAGCTCTCTGCTCTCATTACCCCACAAGCTCTCTGCTCTCATTACCCCACTGGCACCCTGTTAGGGGCTCAGGACACACATTCCATCCTAAATGCTTGAGCCCAAATCACATGAGCATCTCAATAGTACAGGAAAGGCATCTAGGGGCTGGGATTTAGCTCAGTGGCACAGCGCCTACCTGGCAAGTGCAAGGTCGTGAGTTCGATTCCCAATACCAGAAAACAAACAAACAAAAAAGAAAAAACAAACAAAAAAACAAAACAGAAAAGGCATCTAACAAAATTCAAAATCTTTTCTTGATAAAACTCCCAACAATTTAGGTACAGAAGAAACTTATCTCTAGACAATGACAGCCAAAAGTGAAAAGCCACAGCTAACCCCATACTTAATGGAGAGAAACAGAAAACTTGTCTAAAATCTGAAACAAGTTAAGTTGCCACATCTACCACCTCCATTCAGTATAGTATCAGAAGTCCTTACCAGGGAAATTAGGCAAGAAAAAGAAAGAAAAGGTACTCAAATCAGACTGGAACAAATAAAATTATCTCTGTTTGTAGGTAACATGGTATTATATGAAAAAAACTCTACAAAGACTCCACCAAAATACTGTTAATAGTAATGAGCAAACTGAGTAAAACTGCATGATAGAAAAACATACAAAACTAAGTTTCATTTCTATATACCAACAGTGAATGATTCACTAAGAAAATTAAGATATAATCCCACTTATAATAGCACCAAAAGAACACTCAGACATAAACCTAACCAAGTACACACAGAAAACTGTAAAATATTGCTGAAGGAAATTAGACAAGACACAAATAAAAATACTTTATGTTAATGAGTTAGAAGAATTACTATTGCTGAAATATCCAATCTAACCAAAACAATCTACAGATTCAATACAACCCCTATGAAAATCTCAGGCTTGGAGGTGCAGTACTGGGCACTGAACACATAGCCTTCACAATGAGCTACATCCCTTCCCAGAATCCCCCCCAACTTTCTCCCCAGTTTTTCTTAATTTTGAGACAGACTCTTGCTAAATTACTCAGTCTAGGCTTGACCTTGCTATCCCCCCTGAAAAAAATCCTAAAATTCATACACAACCACAAAAAAATCGCTAATAGCCACAGCAAAAGCAGCAGGCATCACAATTTCTGATTTCAAAATATACTTATTACAATGATGCAGTAATCAAAATCATATAGTTTGGCATAAAGATAGGCATATAGATCAATGAACAGAGCACAAAGTCTCAAGAACAAACCCATGCATACACAGCCAGTTGAGTTCAACAAGGGTGCCAAAAATAATAGAGAAAGGATTCCTACTTCATTAAATGCTGCTAGGAAAACTAGATATCCAAAAGCATGTAAATGGGTCCCATTTTACACCATACACAAAAATGTACTCAAAATGAAATAAAGATTTGAATACAAGATCTAAAACCATAAAACTCCAAGAAAAAATTATAGGAAAAAAAGTCTTTCACATTGGATTTGATGATGATTCCTTGGGTCTGACATCAAAAGTACAAACAAGAAAAGCACAAGCAGGTGAGACTACATTAAATTAAAAACCTTTTGCACATGAAAGAAAAAACCAACAAAGTGAAAAGGTAATCTACGGAATTGGAGAAAATATTTGCAAACTATGAATTAATATCCAGAATACATAAAAAACTCCTAGAACTCAATAGCAAAAAGAGTCAAATTTTAAAACAGGAAAAGAAGTTGAATAGACATTTCCTCAGAGACATAAAAATTGCCAACATATATATGAAAATAAATGCTTAAGATCACTAATCAGAAATGCATACTAAAACCACAGGAAGATACTATCTCATATCTGTTAGAATGACAATTATTAAAATGATAAAAGATGACAAGTATTGGTGATACCACAGTAACCCCACTTCTGGATATACTTGTATATGCAAAAGCATTAAAATCAAGGTCCCAAAGTCATAGCTGCATTCCCATGTTCACTGCATTAATCACAACAGCCAAGATCTAAGAACTCAAATGTCCACTGACAAATGCATATATGTGTGTGTGTGTGTATATATATATATATATATACACACACACACACACACATACACAATGGAGTATTATTCCACCTTAATAAATAAGAAAACTCTACCATTTGTGACTAAATGGATAGATACTGTGGCATGTAAATTACACCTGTCCAGAAGGACAAATACTACACAATACTTCTTACGAGGCATCAAAAATAGTCAACCATATAGAAGTAAACATAGTATGGTGGTAACCCAGGGATGGGAGTAGGGTGAAATAAAAAAATGGTGTAAAGTTATAGTTATACAAAATGAGCCAGTTCTACAGACCTGTTGTATAACATTGTGCCTATAGGTAACAAATAAGGTATTATGCACTTTAAAAATTGTTAAGAAGTAGATCTCTTGTTGAAGATCTCTTCTTAAGTGTTCTTACCCCTACTTCCCTGCCAAAAACAGGGAGGCGAGACAAGGAAACTTCTGGAGGTGATAGATATGTTTATTACCTGGATTGTGATAATGCTAAATACAAGTGTTTACATATGTCCAAACTCAGCAAATTGTATACTTTCATTATGTGTGGGGTCCCCTCCTCTGCCCTTTTAAAACACAAACTACAACTCTGTAAGGCTAGGAGGAACAAAAGCAAAAAAGCTATGGTTGAAGCATAAGCAAAAATGTTTCTAATATCTTCTGGAAGGCTTTTAAAGTTCTCCAGAAAAATAAAAAATAAAAAATAAAAATTAACTGTTCATCTCAAAACGATGTTTCCCAGAACTACTGACTTCAGGAACCAGTTCCATTTCATACCCTGCCTGAGCTATCTCTACTAGAACACCATCCTCACAGGGACCAGGCCTCTGTTTTTCCTCTGTTTTTCCTTCTGGAATTACACATCCATCTTAGAGAGGGTAGGTAGGACCCTTATCTACTTTCCCAAGTAAAGCCAAGTGAGAGACAGTGACCCCCACCAACCCTCTAAGGCTCACTGTGCTATACTTATCCAAAACGTGACCCACTGGGAAGGTGGGTAATGGTATGCTAAAGCAGCTCACTCTGCAGGTCAGGCCAATTTCTTTAAAAACAATGGCCAGTTCATCCTCCCTTACGGACCTAACAACAAATCTCTCAATAATGTAACTGTGGCCTCCACACAAGTCATCACACCCTGGGGTGCCATGTGAAATGCCAGCAACCTCTGAAGCCCTTCACCACTATCACTATCCAGAGCTTCTTAAGAGTCACCCTTGTTCCTGCAGTTCTCCCGGCAGCCACCACAGCTGCAGCTGGAGGACACAGCCCTTTTGGCAGCATAGCAAAATTCCATAAATGCTACCCTTTCTTTTCATCCCCCTCCACAAGTTGAGGAAGTCCCACAAAAGAGAGAATATTTCATTCACACTCTGCTGAAGAACCATTTTTCCCATAGAGAAACTAACTAGCTAAATTCTCAACCAGATGAGGGGCCTATTCATGACAATCTCAAAAGACAAATGACAAAGTTGTTATCTGTTTTATAATAGTTTCTACATTTTTGGATTGCAAAACAATCTGTCACAAATTTAACCATTCATTTCCTGATAGCACTTTTGATGTCACCCATATATGCATAAGTTTCTGAAAATTAAAAGTTTGCTAAAGAATACAAATTACAATCACTACATGCTAAGTGCCAACACCATGATGACAAAAGAACAGAATTTTAAATAACTACTGTCCATTGAGCATATAATCTAAATAAATTTGGAAACTCTAAGTACTTGATTCTTCCTTGGCTCTTTTATCTAGGAATCTGTAAATACTTCCCAGAGTTGAGACTTCAAGCTCTAGGAATGAACTAGTTCTAGCAAGATCAGAATCTGGTAGGTAGTTTCTGTGAAGAACAGTTACAGTTTTCCTTTTAATTGTTTTAAAATTTATTTTCCTCCCTAGCCCTCAGAATTTAGAAGAGTCTTTTGAAAGATCTGAACTGCTTCAGTTACACTGAGGGAAACCAAGGAGATACTATGCCCATGCTTAAACTACAGCACCTAAACTGCAAGTGTGGCAGGGGCAACAACTGTGATCATCAATGGTGATGACGAAACACAGGAAACCCATGCTGAGCATCGGTCAGCTAAACTGTTGTCCTCTGCAGGGTCCTCTCTTAGCATCAAAAATCCTGGTCGTGTCTTTTAAGCATCAGACATACCACGGGACATACTGCCTACAGTTCATTTCACTACTACGGGAAGATAATGAAACATAGTGTAATAACTATTGTTACTGTCTTACTAGTTGATCATGAAATTTTGTTTTTTCATAGAATAAAAAAAATTTTTTTAAAAAGAGATTTGGAGAGCATGGAGAAGACAGAGAAGTGCAAAGAAAAGAAAGAGTTGCCAATCAAATAAAAAAAAAACCTTTCCTACACACAGGAATTCATAATTTGCTTATATTTTATTTTCTTAAGAAACTTAATTAACCAGGCATCTCTGTGGTACTCCACTTCTCTTAATTTTAACTGAACTCCAAGACAATAATTAAAATTATCACTAGCTTGTTAGTGGCTTTAATAAGCAAGAATAAATGACTTTCTAAACGTAGAAAAACTATAAGCCTGGCTGATAGAGCAATAAAGGCCAATGCTTTGAAGACAGCAATTTCTGTTTTGTACCTAGGCCTTCAAATGCAAGGGGAAGTATCTTGGGCAAGCTTCCATAGTAATCAGCAAGGAAACAGGTTTTTTTCTGCTTTTCAACTTACAGCTCCTAAAGAGCTGCTTCTGCCACAGAGCAGCAAAGCTTCTAAAGAAGTCTGTCTAATCAGCATCAGGGCCAGGAAACTCAGGAAGCACACAACATCAATAGAAGCGAGCACGAATGTTTGACAGAGGGTGCAGTTAACATTCAGAAGGAACAGGAAACAACTGAATTGATCACCACAAGGAGCAGATCATGAAATAACCCAAGGTCAGCTGCCTATACTGGAAGAACCACTCTGCCCTCCTAAAACTGCTTAATGTCCATGCTGACCCGCCATCAGAATTAAAGCTAACAGTAGTTTTATAACCACACTCTGCCAGTCTGACCTTGAAAACTTTGCTAAGGAATGTATTAAAGATCAAAATCATGAATTCAGCCCCATTCCCCATGCCATATTTACATCCAACCTCTTTGGCCTGTGGGAACACCTTTTGCGGGTGGTCAAGGACAAACGGCATCAGAGCCTATTGCTCAGCTTTTTATGTAAGGAGGCTTCATGTGTCAGCTGCATTTTAGTCTAAGGATTATATGTTTAACCTCAGAAAATTCCTTTTAAAAACATCAACAAGGACTTTTTTAGAATTCTTATGTTTTCATCACAAGATCCAATTATCATTTATAAATGTATTAGTACATTAGCACCTGAAATAAAAACCTTTAGCTGGGAAAAAGAGGCAGGTGCTACAGAGTTAACGAGAAATCAAGATCGCCGCTGAAACTATCTAAATATATACTGTATCTTGCCTTAAAAATAAAAACACAAGCTTATGCTCACCACCACAAGTATGTGTCTGACCAAATATCAGTGCTACATCCTAATCTAAATTTTCTTCAAAACTTCCATACTGACTTCAAGTTATCTGAACATACACATTTAGCTCCCCCCCTTCTTAAAATACAACTGTATCTTTTTAAAGGCACAAAGATAACGAAAGCAGATATTAAAAATGTTCACTTTTTTTCAATACTGAAAATTGAACCCAGGATGGCACACATGCTAGGAAAGCACTTGACCACTGAGCTACATCCCCAGTCCTTCTTATTTTTTCATTCTGAGACAGGATCTTACTAGGCTGCTTTGTGGCCTTGGCTTGCCATCTTCCTGCCACAGTTTCCCAGGCAGGTGGGACTATAGATGTGTTCCACCACGCTGGGCTAAAATGTTAAATTTTTTAAAGCTATAAATCAGAGAGATGATGGCAAGTGGCTTAACAGACCTCCAGATAAATCAAATCATCCAATTTTTGAGCCCCATTCATCAATACGAACAGATACTCAGGGCTCATCAGGTGCATACATAAGTGTCTAACTTTAAAGACAGAAACAAGAAAAGCACTTGAAAGAAACAAATTATACAGACGCTTCAAAAAGTTATTAATCTCAAACAGGTAAGAAAAATTCTGTCATGAAATTAGAGAATTTCCTAAAATAAGAGCATTCAGAAAAAACAACGAACAAGTGTCAGAAAATCAAAACATACTAAAATGAACACCTTAATATACACATTAGGAAGATAAATTTTAAAAACACATTTTAAAAACAGCTTAAAAGAAAAGGTGGAAAAGAGGAGGAAAGACAACCAGAGGACAAATCAGTGCCTAACAGGAATTCCAGAAGAGAACAGAGAAAATAAGGGGGGAAATCAATAATGAAATGCTATATTTCAAGAAAACTTCTACAAATAAAGAGTTTCTAGACTAAAAATATCTGTCTGGATCTCAGCACAAGATACAAAAGTAGACCCCTATCAAGGAGTAGTATCATGAAGTGTCACATTACTGAATATAAAAAGAAGTAGGCACAAGCCAGCAGGGTCGGGGGAGAGGGGGAATAGAAGACACCTACCAAGGTCTTAGATCAGCCGGGCTTGGCCTTTTCACCATGGAGGCCAGATGCAGGAAGACAATGCGCAATACAATTCCCTGTTCAGTGGCTCAGTGATTTACAACCTGGAATTCTACACCCTGCCAACTATAAATTAAATATGAATGTGACATTCTCAGGTATATAACAACTAAAAATGTCTTATCTCCCATATGCAATCTGTTAGGAAACTTCTAGAAAATGTGCTCTAAAACAAATAAGGGAGTAAAACAAGGAAAAAGGAGAATATGAGATGAGGGAAAGACAGACACTAATACAGGAACAGGATCCATGAAATCCCCAGAATAGTACTGAATAAATTCCTGAGCTGTGCTGCACAGCAAGCCACAAAACAAGTAGTGAGGACCAGAGCAAGGATACAGCTGCAGGTGATTCTTCAAGAGGATGAAACTGAAACACCTGATATGTGTTAAGGCCTGAAGAGGACAGTCATACAGAAGCCCATGGTTAAGCCAGTGATACATGCATAGAAAACTTTAAATAAGATAATTATTAACTCCAAGGAAAACAAAATTTATGTACAAGAAAGTTAAGATAATCAAGTTATACTATATAGCATATCTGTAAATTCTATTGATGCAGTATATGTAAATGCCACATAACAAATGGAAGGCAGAGACAACATAAAAGGGATGAAGTGGTTTTCGTAAGCAGCCTTGCAGAATTGCGGAATTCTTTAAAAACAAAACCTAAGCAGTAAAAAAAAAAAAAAAAAAAAAAGAATATTATAATCTCCATTTAGTTCTCTGGTATACCCCTGGCAATTTACAAAACACTTTCACATGTGTCTAATCATGTAACACTCAGCACAACTCTGCCAGTTAGGTTACCCTGTGTACACAGATGAGGAAACCATCTTAGGAAAATAGAGCATCTTAATCAATAGGACACACAAGCGCAAGGTAGCTAAGGAAGGACAAAAGCCCACTGGGCACAAGGCGAGCCTGAGACTTACGACGGCTGATATTAATAATGTGGGGAGGATTTGGGAGCCAATCAAGTTCTGGAGTTCAGTGATTCTTAAACTTGAGTGTGTATATGAACTTCTTGATGTTCCATTTATATGAGCTATGTGAAAATAGTCAAACTCATGGAAAAAGAAAGTAGAATGGTGGTCAGCAAAGCCTAAGGAGAAGGAGAGAAAGGGAGTTGTTTAATGGTGTAGAGTTTCAGATTTGCAAGATAAAAAAGTTGTAGAGATCTACTGCAGAACAATGTGAATGTATTTAATATTACTGATGGTAAATTTTATTTTACTTTACCACACTTGAAAAAGAAATCAGCCAGAGGGCTTACTAAAATGCTATTTACTAGACCCTTCAATCCAGGATGATATCTGAGTAAGGTGGAAAAATGTCCTCTGGTACTGATACAGACATTCCAGAGACCAAATTTTAAGAACCACTGCCCTGGTTCAAAGATTTCCAATCATGAATGCACAGAAACTTCACCTGAGTCCCCAGACCAAGAGTAATGTAAGGGATGTGAGTGGGGGTTATATAGGGGACATGGAGTGCTTTTTAATCCCTCAGAGTGATTCTAATGGACAGCCAATTTAAGAGCTGCTGGCCTAGGTAATGGGCCATACCAGTTGGCATTACAGTGTAGGTGACTGCTAAGATCTCTAGTTGCCCATCCATATTCTGGCTATGCTCTTTTTCCTCATCTGGAAGACAATGATCACAGAATTGAAGAGAATAATAAACAGAATAATCAACAAGAACTCAAGGTGGTACCCATCACATAATGAGTAATAGCGTTCTTAGTCCTGTTGGTGACATTATAAAAAATAAAGTTTGACCATGTTTTCTCAGCTGTAAAATGGTGTCAGGTTAAAGGAGACAAAGAAACTATTAATATTTAATCTCAGACTACTCAACTAGACAAAAGACTCCCAAAGAGCTAAAAACAAAACAAGGAAGATTACATCTAAGAACCTATTATCATTTTCAGACATTTGCCAAATGTAGGGTTTTTCTACAGAATTAGGAGCTAATCTTTTTACTCTCTAAATAGATATTACTTGGAAAATAATTGTAAAACCAATTTTGCAATCAGTACTCAAAGATCAACACCTTCACCTAAAGAGACAGCAAAAATACCATGTTGTGTTCAGACAAAAAGAAATGTAGGACTCAGGCTAAAATTCTCGAAGCTATCCACATGGTAGAAAATTCCTTGTCAAAAGAAATTGAAAATGAAAGCAAAGACATAGTTCAGATATATTCATTCATTCAAGAAATAGCTGAGCACCTCCTACCTCCAGACACAATTGCACTGGGGGAGGAAACAGCACTGCAAGGTGGAATGTGTCACTGCAGTAAAGTGGTGGGTCTTGCCATGAAGCATACTTTGTAAATTCTGAATAGCACCATTTTCCTCAAAAGCACTGCAGACATAGCCAAAACTGTGCTTTCTGCTAAGTTTTTCCAGTTTTCATAGCTGCATATTTTTTGGGTGTATCATGGAATACCCAGAGTAATACTTCATGCTTCCACTTTTGTGTCCACAGTAAATACAAAGAAATCACTGTCACTGCCCTCAGAGAGCAACATGACCCTCCTCAGAGGTCTGGGTCATGTCAAAGTCTGAGTGCCCAGAGCAAGCCTCCTTCATCAAGAATGACAAAACATTCTTAACAATTGTGGGAAAATACAGTATTCTTAAAAGGAAAATAGTGACTACTTCTGGACAGAACTGGCTAAAGGTCCTGGCACCAGCATTCCGCAACAATCCAAACCTAATTATATCCTCACACTACACTGACAGGTTCAAATCACCACCCACCACAAAACCCTTCCTTCTAGAACTCAGAATACTGCATCTGAATAAGCGATCAGCAAACACTTCCTAAGTGAGGACCCTCTTCATATACCTGAATGTTGAGCCCAAGCATGTTTCTACCAGGGTGGAAGAGTGCCAGAGTGAATTTCTCCATGGTAATGCTCCCCTAAACATACCTGGGGCACACTTCATATAGGAAGCTTAACGTCAATTCACAGTTACGACATCCCCATCACTGCCCTTCTTGTACATTTTAGTACTTCCACAAAATAGGTGCACTTTATAGGGGCTTTTTTATCTCTGCTTCTTTGACATTATTAACCCAAATGCCCTGGAGTCATACAACAGAGGCAAATGTGAAGACAGGGAAGAAAAGAGAACCTGACACTTACAGGCCACTTACTCTAGACTTTCTCAACTCTCTATGAAAAGGACAGGACAATGCTCCCTTGCTGGCAGGGGATAGAGAGGCTAGCATGCATTAGGTGCTGCTCTGTATGCCCCTACATATTCATTAATTTGATCCTTCCCAAAAGCTTATAAAGTAAATACCTTTATTCTATTGCACAGCTGAAGAAATTGGAGCACAGAGCACATAATTGGTCAAACACTCATGCAGCTAGTAACCAAGCCCAGTCTGGCCCCAGAATTCATGTTCTTAATCATTTTATTATCTCCTTAGCACACCTTTCAGGTCAAACAAAAGAATACACCTGAAAATGCTTTGCAAACCTTAAAAAGATGCAATGGTAATTATTATAAACATTAATGCATCCTTCAGTACCTACTGACTCTCATGTAACTACTCTGATTTATTTCTGGAGGGAACCACTAGCTACTGTCCATCAATCTATGCTTCTTCTTTAGCTAAAGATATGCTGACTTTAAGTTCTAGGGGTGAAGCACACCAACAAAAACAGGCCAGTGATCTTAGCCACAGTGACTGGCCCAGCGCTAAGCATATGGCCAATCTCAGGTATGTTGTTTGTGGTATCTGAGATAATCACTTAATGAAGCAATCCTGAAGCTGCTGGAGATTGCCATTTACAGGTCACAAATACACAGCCAAGGTGGAGCCTTATAACATGTGATGGATTCCCAAACAAGCTCCTCTTGAGCAGATCCTTCCCTAGATTTTCAATTACTTACATCAATAATTTTTTTTTTTTTTTTTGCTTAAAGTAGTGTGAACTGGGCTTTCTGTCACTTGCAACCCCAAGAATCATCCTAATACTCTTTCTAAAACACACTTTGCTCTATCAAGCTATATTTATCTGCACTTTAGTACTTTTCTCTTTCTGAAAATAAAACTTGAGACACTGATTAAGTAAATTTTAATTAAATGGACATGACAAATCAACACTCCTACAGCTAGAGTTAACAAGGTTAACTGTATATTATGTAGAACAGAAAAACTACTTTTTCTAATGCCAGAGCACAAATGACTTCGCTTATCATCAAATCTGCTTCAGAAAAGTTATTTTTCACCAAAAGACTTAAGCCTGCAGTTTCTAGCTTTGTACGGAAAAGTAACTGTGATCCTTATTTTCTCTTGGTCTTCTCAACTATCAAGCTTTCCTCTGCACAGTATTTAATCCACTATAAATACTTATTAAAATGGGGACAAGGTATAGCTCAGAGGCAGAACACCTGCCTACATGCATAAAATGTGGATTCAATCCCAAGCACTGAAAAAGAAATGGATTGAAATTTTTAGACATTTTAAATGCAAAATAATGTGAATACACAATGTCTTAGTCTGTCTCCTATTGCTATAATGAAATATCTGATAGTGGGTGATTTGTAAAGAAAAGAGATTTATTTAGCTCATAGTTCTGAGTTTCAAAAGCATGATTCAAGAGCATGGCACCAACATGTGCTCAGCTCTCGCCAGGGCCTCATGAAAGATCACATTACAATGGTGAGGGCACATGCAAAAGTGGTAAATGGCACATGTAAAAGAGGGATTCAGGAGCCACGCTCCCACCAACAACCCATGGAATTAACAGCAGGAGCTTAAGAACTACATTAACCCCTTCTGAGGACTATACCCTACTGACCTAATCATACACTAGGCTCCACTCTTAGAGGTCCCACACCTCTCAACTGTCGTACTGAGGACCAAGTTCCTAGCATGTAAACCTTTGGGGGATAATCCTTATCTGAACCACAGCAGACACAAATCATTTCTTCCTCCTAAAGAAAATTAACTACACTAAACTTCATTTATGAAGTTTGGCAACAAAACAACCCACTGTAGAGTTTGAATCACATTCATTAAAATATTCATTCCACCAGCTAACACTCCTGTGTTTCCTTCAAGAGTCGTAGATTTTAGAGGAAGACACTACTGGTCATCTAGATCACTGACACAAAAGGCCGCAGATGGCACTTCATTTTATGTTTGATGGTTCCTAAAGTGACATGCATACTGGGCTTCGTGCATTTTCACAGCTTAGAATTACTGAACACAGCTGAATAATTGCAACTACAGCATCTAACTAAACGTCCAATCTTACTTCCTAAAAGACCTCTTGGGCTAAAGAAGACAGCTTCTGTGACTAATGATGGCTCACTAATACAATCTGATTATGCTTTCTGTTGGTGGTTGGACAGAAGTCTTGGGGTGAGAAACAGTCACTCACCCAAAGTGTTCACCCACGAAACATATATGAACACATACAAAAGTGATAACTGGGTCAAAAAGATATTTAAGAACTAATTTGTCAGAGAAATGTAAAAAATGTTTCTATGTTTTCTATGTTCATTAAAATGCCTTCTGTGAACTCCTGTTAAGCAGAAAGAGTATTTTATGACCTAGAGTAAGAAAACAGATAAGCACACTAACAGAGATGGATGTGTTTGTTATACCACATTCCAAACTTTACTACCCTGGTTTGTTGTTCTTTCTGTTGACATTTATTATTTATTACTATAGTACCATAAGATTATAGGTCTACTTGGCTTGCTTTGATAAGGCAGTTTAAAAGCTCCTCAGCCCTTCTCCAAACAAAAATGCCCTCAAACAGGTTGGAATTGCCAAATGTAAATAATTGAAACTTGTACAACTATAATTGATATATATGTCACACCACAGGCTCCTCATTACGGAAGTAACCATGAAATTATGAAGAATAAACGTTTACCTAATTTATAAAACTAATATAGATAGCTGAAACATAAAGATAGTATTAAATGTAGGAACTGCTAATTCTATTTCCATATTATACTTTTATTTTTATTCACAAAAAAAACACAATCCTACAATGGAATACAAAGTCATAGAAACCTCATTAACTCATACTGGCAAGAATCTTCTCTGATGATCATTTTATACCTAAAATACAATAGCACTCTAAGCGGATGGATGGATTGATGGATGGGCAGAGACATTAACATAAATTTACATAACGGGCTGAGATTATTATGAGTACAGAGGTTATGATTACTATCCCCTTTCTTTCATGAAGTAAAAGTGGAGATGGCAAACTTTTGTGAAAAAGACCAGGTGGTATATATGGTAGCTTTGTGGGCCATATGGTCACATTGCAATTACTCAATCCTGATCTCTTTGGCAACTATTCAACTCTACTCTTACAGCACAATATGTAAACAAGTGAGAATTACTTTGGAATAAAACTTTATTTACAACAACAGAATTTGGCTGTAAAAACATCCAAATCCTATGAAGAATACTTTCTTATACAGAACCCTCTATTCCCCAAAGATGAGAAATTGGTTGACTTGCCAAATTCAGCTAGATATCTTTTGCTAGGCCAAAATTTGGCTAGGGGATATATGCTCCATCTCCACAGGGCCCATCACTTCCTTCTGATTTCAGTCCTGTTACCAGCCTGGCTCATGCTCCTATGCATGCTGGCAAGACAAGAGTAAAGGTGATTAATCAGATCTACTGAGCCAATCATAAAACATCAGCTGTAAAGGGCAGGCAGATTACAGGGAATTTACATCTATGAATTCTGAGGTATAACTGGTTCACAGGGAGGTGAGCCATATCCACAAGCACAACACAGGCTCCTTAGCTGCAAGCCCGTAACTTCCAACTCTTTGCTCTCATCTAACACCTATTATCATCACCTAAAGAACTTTAAATATTGAGTTTCTGCTGTTTGATCTTTTCTAAAACAGTCTCCCCCACAGGACTATCCAGAGAGTAACAAGGGCATAGGAGGATATAAAAGACAGGTACCAGCAAGGAACAAGGTAAAAGGGGCAAAACAAGTCATGAGGAGAGCAGCAGGACTCCTTACAGGACTGAAGAAACCACACACAGATTTCCCACGTGAGTCTCCATCTTCTATGAGATGTTAGGACTCCTTCATATCATCACAGAAGCTGGCAGAGGTTGAACAACCTAAGACTACCTCCACTGTGACCAAGGTAAGGATAAAACCTTGGTTAATCCCCATTTTGGCTGGACAGTGACTGTGGCAGGTAAACCCCCTAAAACCTGCATCTAGCAGACTACCTAAATTGAGATAGTCTCATGGAATGCTGTATAACAATGAAACTAAACTATAACACTATGCAACAGTAGAGAGGAATCTAATACACTGTTGAATGAGAAAAGCCAGACACTAGAAGTACAATCTGCATTATACATTGTATATACGCACGAAAGAAAAACAGGCAAAATTAATTCATGCCTGTAGTTTTCCATGCAGGAAGCAGAATAGTGCGTAGGAAGGATGAAGTTGTATAGCTAATGCTGTTTCTTAATCTGGGTGCAGTTTACATGGGTATATTCACCTTATGAGATTATATTGAGGTATATATTTATAAAATACGTATTTTCTGTAGGTATGTTCTACTTCTTCATAGAGTTTTTTAAAAATTACTCCCCATCTAAACAATGCTGAACACACCACATTCAGAAAAACCTCCTCTGAACCCATCTTTCAAAGCCCCTTTGCCTCAGGCGGAGTCTCCACTCACTTCTTTTCAAAGCACAACCACATAAACAGCAAAGAACAAAAAAGCAACCCAGATCATTCCAACAGTCCTAGGACTCCAGACATAGCTCATTCTGAATACATCTTTCAAAGACACTTTGCCATCATTAATCCTTTGTTTGAATCTCAAAAACAGAGTGTTAAGAGTCCTAATTGGCAAACTTAAATAGAATTCTTTTAAACTATGCTCAAAATGTATAACCCTAGCTCCCAAATGCCTATAAAGAAATACCTGCACACACAGGGACCACTTGAGACAAGTATCAAAACTGAGACTGGGATATAGAACATTCCACAGCTACCCTTCAAGAACCAATAACTGATCCTGACAATAAAGAGTAATGATCTACAATCATAATCATAGCCAAGCATATCTGTCAGATTTTATGCAGAATTGCAATTCAGATAGTCAAATTATAGAGTTGGAAAGCATTTTTAATCTCCCTAATGTTAATTTTAATATATTAACCTCAACTTCACATTGCCAATCAATCTTTCCACATTCTTCTGCAAGTTTAATTTTTTTTTAAAAAATCAGTTGAGACATTTGATCACATTAGATCACAGAGACTGAGGGGCTGGGGATTTAGCTCAGCGGCAAAGCGCCTGCCTGGCAAGCGCAAGGTCGTGAGTTCAGTTCCCGGTACCGGAGAAAAGACAAAAAAAAAAAAAAAATAGATCACAGAGACTGGCCTACTTAGTCAATGTCAATCAGGACTAGGGCAAGGATAGTAATCAGGTCCACGGACCCAATGTAAAAACATCAGCAAATCACAAAAATGAAGGAAGCACAGCAATTCCTCTCTCAGGGCAAATTCCACACCTTTTCAGATGTTTCTCATATCAAATTTATAGTGTCCATTACTTACATCTTTGTTTAAATTTTTTAAAATTTTGGCTCTATTTTTGTTACATGAAGGGAACACAGCTCAAAGTTATACCCTTTAACAGAAAACTGTTCATAATGATTCTGTGTCATAGTTTCTAAATGTTCTGAAATGTCTCTCAAGAGAAAATATCACTATTGTTAGGAACTGTATCCCCCATAAATTTAGGAGAAAATGCCACAATGTCTGTAATTTTCACATATTTCAGCAAAAAGTACAAACCTACACACAAAATGTAGCAAAATGCTAACAACTATTAAAGCTAGGTAGTGAATACATGAAAATTTACTATTTCTGCTTTTCTTTTTTTTGTTCTTTAGTTTTGTTTTGTTTTGTTTCATTGTTTGTTTGGGTTTTTTTGTTTGCTTGTTTGTTTTGTTTTTGGAGACAGGATTTCCCTACATAGTTCAGGCTGGCCTTGAGCTCACTATGTAGCCCCAGCTGGCCTGGGGCTCAAGGTGATCCTCAAATTACAGGCATGAGTCACATGCTCAGCAGCCTTTTTAAACTCTTCTATGTTTAAAAAATTTTATAGTGAAAAGCTGCATGCAAATCTTTACTCACTTTCAAGGGAATGGCTGTCTTCTTTCTCCTAATCAAAAATGAACCATTAAGTATGCTCAAGGGCACATTCAGGGATCACTCATGCTGCCTTCACCCTGCAGGAAGAAGCAAACCAACACATTATTACCAAGTATTTTTTTTTTAGTTAATGATACTTCAGTTGATAAAATGTATTTAATATACAGCAAGCCTCTAGATTAAAATACTGAAAAGTAAAAACAGAAGAAAAAACAATCACAATTTTCACACATGAAGTGAAAAGAGAAAAAATATGGGAAACAACTGTCAGCCTCACCCATTCTAGGAACTTCAGGAAAAGAGGGCTCCCTCAGTAAGTTTCTTTCTTTTTCCTATTGCACATACTTAGGGTATACACAGTGCAATGTTTTGATATACATATATACTGTGAAACAATTACCACAATGAAGCTAATTAGCATATCAATCTCTTCACATTACAGTACCTTCGTTTTTGTACTGTGACCACCTGAAATACCCTACTTTAGCAAATGTCAAATATAAAACCTGAATCATTAACTGCAGTCATCACGCCATACTTTAGGTCTTTCATGCATTAGAACTTCACCTCCTGTTTTCATGAGAAGCCACTTTGAAGATATCAGTATGTAATTCAACAACCATTGTTAATTCCCTACCACTTTGTTTGTAACTCTGTATTGTCTGTACTGTGCTTGTGATATGTTGTAAAATGTTGTATGTCTGTTAATGTTTCCCCCCTTTTATTTTTAAAATTAAAAAAAAAAAAAAAACTTCACCTCAGACCTCCACATTTGCCTCAGTGAATTTCTTTTAGTTCACAGCAATTTCGGGGCAGTGATATAGCCCAAATATCCACTCAGGAGGGACAATAACCTGAGCTAAACTCTGACCTTGGACTTCTGAGACCACAGATAGAAGGCATCTATACACACACACACACACACACACACACACACACACACATTCCGAAACTACTATATCTCCTCACAGCCTTCTAAGCAAAGGTAACCAGATTTAGTACCTTACATGCTATACAGCAAAGTGGCACCATGGCCGGGAAGTCGTATTTGTACTGACATCCCGTACCTTCTGCTCTGGTGTTGTCAAGTATATTTGATCCTCCCCATAGTCCTGTGAGGTAGGCTGAGCCAATATTCCAGGGAAGGGAGCTAAGTGCCAAAGATGATGTATGACAAGGACATTCAACTAGAAAACAACAGAAATGAAGTTTCTACTTATATCTTCTGACCTCAGGCTCAGGGTCTATATGGTGATACAGATGAACCTGCTCTCTCATCCCCTCACAGACATGATGCTCTCCTGAAAACAAACCCCAGAGCCAAAAGGCCAAACAAGACATTCATATGAGAGGGTCAGAGGTGGGTGCTGAGAGAATACATTCAGAGTCATTCATAACATTACCATTAATGCTACAATCACTACCAATTACTATAATTACTACTAGTAATTGAACTTCTCTTGTACAGACAATAACCCTTAAGGTATCTGTGGCATATTCTCCTCTCATTCTGTCTCTCACTGTTGGCCAACTAATGTAAAGAACAACAAGCACTACAGTGTACCCCTGGTGATATTTATCTTTATCATAACCAAATGCAGTTATCTCTCGCTGCTGAAAATTTTCATTTTTATAAAACGCAAAAATAAAATCTAATGGCATAAGTATAAGCTTCACAAATACACATAAAAGCAGCAACACTACAGGGGAGAATGGGGTGGCTCCACATGATGGCCAAAGAAGCTCTTCACCCTCTCATATCCAAAATTCTGCACACAAAGAGGTTTGGAGGTTTAGATGCTTAACGTGCAAGTGCTGGCAAATAAAAACTTGAGGAAGCTGGCCTGGGGGCACCTACACCTGGCCTCCAACTCTGTCTCCTCTACTCACTAACTTGATTAAGTTAATGAGGACTGCTTCCTCACCTGAGGAAGCCTGGAATGTCTGCTCCAAGGATGTTGGAATCCACAAAGGAGACACAGTGTGATTCACTGCCTCACAAACTGGGCCACTTGGATACCCCCAAAACTGCTGTACAGATTCAATGCAATTCCCATTAAACTACCATTAGCATACCTCACAGGTCTAGAGAAAACATGCCTTAAATTCATCTGAAACCAGAAGAGACCCAGAATAGCAAAAGCAATCCTGGGCAACAAGGACAAGTCAGGTGGAATCACAATCCCTGACCTGAAATTATACTACAAAGCTACTGTCATAAAATCAATATGGTACTGGCTAAAACACAGACCTGAGGATCAACGGAACAGGCTGGAAAAAAAACAGCCACAACCAAAAACACACGCAGCCACCTAATCTTTGATCAAGGGGCCAAACAAACTCACTGGAGGAATGATAGGCTCTTTAATAAATGGTGTTGGAAAACTCGGCTTGCTACCTGTCAAAGACTGAAAATAGACCCAAGCCTATCACCATGCACCAAACTCAAGTCAAAATGGTCCACAGATCTCAATATTAAAACAGAAACACTAAATCTATTGGAAGAGAAAGTAGGTAAAAACCCTGAAGACATACGGGTAGGCAGAGAGTTCATGAACAAAAACCAAATTGCACGTGAAACACTTGAAAGAATCAACAACTGGGATCTCATCCTGCTGAAAAGTTTCTGCACATCTAAAGAAATCACCAGCAGAGTAAAAAGAAAACCCACAAATTGGAAAAAAAGTTTAGCTGACTGTCCCTCAGACAAAGTGCTTCTATCTAGAACGTATAAAGAATTTAAAAATATCAGTACCACCCCCCCCCAATTCAAAGACCCAATCCAAAAATGGGCGGCTGAGATGAATACACACTTCTCAGATAAGGAAATACAAATGGCAAATAAATACATGAGAAAATGTTCAACATCATGGTCATTCGAGAAATGCAAATTAAAACAACACTGAGATTCCACCTTACCCCAGTAAGAATGGCTAGCATTAAGAAATCAACCAACAACAAATGCTGGTGAGGCTGTGGAGAAACAGGAACCCTTCTCCACTGCTGGTGGGAATGCAGACTGGTGAAACCACTGTGGAAAGCAGTTTGGAGATTCCTCAGAAAACTAGGTCTAGAGGTCCCATTCAACCCAGCTATTCCCCTTCTGGGTATTTTCCCAGAAAATCTCAAAACATCATATCACAGCGATATATGTGCACCTATGTTCATAGCAACACAATTTGTAATTGCTAAATTGTGGAAGCAGCCCAAATGTCCATCCACAGAGGATTGGATAAGAAAATTGTGGTACTTTTATAGAATGGAATACTACTCAGCTATAAGGAAAGATAAACTCAAGGTATTTATAGGTAAATGGTCACAACTAGAGACCATACTCATAAATGAAATAAATCAGACCTGCATGTGTAAGCACTACATTGTTTCAGTAGTGTAAAACCTGAAAGAGTTCATTTAAACTAGGAGGGATGATAGACATTGTGAAATGATAGGAAAACACTCCAGGGTAAAGGGCAACTGGGATGTGGGAAAAGAGAAGGGAAAGAAGGAGAAATTTTATTATACAGGATAATGAACATAGTCATTCTACCGTCTTCTATTTCTTTGCTGAAAGAAACTGTCAATGAGTCCTTGATTGATCAATATTGCATGTCTGTACCTGTTTTCATGAGAAACCACTATCAATACGTAATACAACAAGCATTGTTAATTTCCTACCACTTTGTTTGTAACTCTGTATTGTCTGTACTGTTCTTTTGCTATTTTGTAAAAGGTTGCCTGTTAATGTTTTCCTCCTTTTACTTTTAAAATAAAAAAAAATTAAAAGAAAAAAAAACTGGGCCACTTGGGCCCTTAGAAATACTCACCAGGCAGGTATACCTACAGCTACTCAAGACAAATAGGAAAACATGTGATGTACCTTCCAGAAACATCAATGTTGCTTAGAGTTTGGAAAGGGAAGGTTAGGCAAAGGAATTAATAATGGAAAAGTTGTTCATATGAAACAAATATAGATTAGGGAGTACAGTGCTATGATGGCATAAATGTGTAAGCTGAAGCACTATCCTTACTGGCCTATGTCATTTGTAGCTTTGCCCTTAGGTGTTGGGGTGGGGACAGAAGCATGGACTCCATTCTCATTAAACATAGTCTTGAGAGAAAGTTGGCCCTTGTTCTGGAGAATTCTCTTCAAAATCAGGAGTCCCAGATTTTTGCCAGCTACAGGGAGAATGAAGTCTAGGCACATATTATCCCAACGCCACATCATATATCCTAGTAAAGAATTACTGAGCCTCATTAACTCACTGGCCTGCCAAAAGACCTGCCGCCCAGGTACCTGGTGGTACATCATCTACATCCCTCCACCTCATACCGACTGGTAACACATGCAGTACTTGCAGTAATTTTCAGTTAAATGGATGTCTGTATCATTACAACAGGAAAATAAGCTTTTCCACTTAAGATTGTCTCTAAAAGTTTTTATTGTTAAGTATATTTTAAAATGCGTAACTGCATCAGCCAGCCTCCAAGATGGCCCTCGCAGAGGTCTGCCTCAGTGTTCACGTGCTCCCTTGTCAGTCCCTTCTGTACTGAACAAGGCTGGCATGTGTGAACACCACAGGACTGCTGTAAGGCCAAGTGAGACTTCAAAGGCTGGGTCAGGAAACTGAAGCTTCCATCTCACTATATCTTACATGGGAAGCTGGCAACTGTGGTATGCTGACATCAGATAAACAACTGACACTTCTTTCACAACCAGCAAGCAACAAGCTTCCTGAAAGTCCTGGAAGTGAGCCACCCTGGAACAGATCCTTCAGCCTCAGTCAATCCTGACTACAAACTCATGAGACTCCAATCAGAGCCTTAGTTGCTCCCAAATTCCGGACCCCACACAGAATGAATGACAACTTTCACTACTGTTTAACTTAAAAGTTTTGAGGTAATTTGTGATGCAGTGATGACTAATATAACAACATGTGTCAGTTTATATAATAAAATAAATCCCACAAACCCAGTATCTAGCTGGCATGTGATTATAGTACTGGGTTTGGTTTTGGGGAGTCCTGTGTGTAAGCAGCTCCTGGGTGCACTTCCTGTGCTCATTATTCACCACAACCCAGCACCGACATTCACCACCAGCCTTAATTTTGAGTTAACCATTTCCTTTGTTCCTCTTTATGGTTTTACCGTATAGGTATTCACCATATGCTGTTACGTTTTGCCCAATTTCAGCCAAAAATAAATGAAAACATACTGCATGCATTCTTTTCAGGCTTGTTTCTTCCTGTGTGACTTCATTTTGAGATTAATCCTTGTTCACTCAAGTGGCTGTAGTTCAAATCAGATCCCCCAAAATAAAAGACCAAATCAAAAAATGAGCAAGTGAAAAGAATAGAAATTTCACTGAAGCAGTACAGATGGCCAATAAACACATGAAGAAACGTTCAACCTCACTGGTCATTAGATAAATGCAAATTAAAACAGAGATTCCATCTGATCCCAGAAAAAACGACCATCATCAAGAAATGAAATAATTGAAATGTTCACAATCCAGCTATACTTTTTGGGCTATATTCCCAAAAGTGTTAAAGACACCAAATTACAGTGATACATCTATAGCCATGATTATAGCAGCACAGTTAAGAATAAATAAGTCTTGAAAATGGCCTGTATGTCCATAAACAGGCTAATGAAGAAAATGGGGTATGTATGCACAGTGGAATACTACTCACCCATAAAGGATAGATTTGAGTCATTTGTAGGAAAATGGATGTAGCTTGAGACCATAATACTAAGTAAAATAAAGTAGACAAAAAAGGTTAAATATGATATGGCCATGAATTCTCTCATATGAGAAACCCAAAGTCTAAATAATTCAAAAAGCAAAGTAAAATACAAATGACAGGAAACATGGAAGGTAGACCTTATGCAGATGGGAAGGATACCTGGGGTACAGAGAGAAGGAAGGAAGGGAGGGAGAGAAGAAGAAATAAAAAGGACTAAGATGTAATATATAAATGTACCAACTCCCCATGGTGAATGTACTCCTTATGCATGACAAACATATACTGCATTAATAAAAAAAAGTTCAACCGACCTGGTAGGTTTGAATGGTACCTCATTATGGTCTGGATTTGCATTTCAAATAACTAATGATGTTGAACACATTTTCATGTGCTCGTTTGCCACTCATCTTCTACACACTGTAACATTTGCTGTACTCACTGTCATTGCTGTAACTCTGCTCTGGACAGCTACCATGCCATTCCTATTTGCTGCTCACCTGCAAAAGCACTGAGGTGGGCACTATACACACATACTCACTTCATCCTTACGAAACAGTTGTGGGGATTAGCAGTAGTTTCAGTTTATGGTGGAGAAGACCTCATGTTCAAAAGATACTTTTGCTCCCACTTCCCGTAGGAGCTGAGCTGCACCTCAGATGGCTTCAGGAACTCAGCTGAGCTGCTGCTGGCCCCACACACAAGCTTGGAACCAGGCAGAAACCCAGACAGTGGTGGGGCTGAATCCCAGACATCTTCAGGAAGCCTGGGGAGGCACAGCGGCGCCTCCCTGACCAGGATGCAAGGAAGGAGGAACCCCGGGCAACCTCTGGGGCCTCGGGGGCTACTGGCCACACCCACAGTGCATCTGCCTTGGCTGGGCTGAATCCTGGTCATCTTCAGGAAGCCCAGTAAGATGCGACAGCTCCTCCCTGACCAGCGTGCAAGGTAGGCAGAACCCCAGGCACACTCTAGGGCCTTGGCAGATATTGGCCACACCCATAGTGTGTCTGGGGGTGCTGGGATGAATGGCAGACACCTTTAGGAACCCCGGTGAGTCACTCTGGTGCCTCCCCTGACTAGTGTGTGAGGCACGTGGCGCCCTGGACAACTTCTGGGGCCTTGGTGGTCACTGCCAGAAGAACTCACACCTCCCATGGGACCTCAGCTGAAACCTGGACAAAGTCAGCATCCTCGGGGAGTCTACCTCCCCCTTCCCCTCCAGTGTGGGAAGCACGCTCTGTCCTAGATAATATCTGAAGCATCAATGAACATGACCTGCATCCTCCTCATTCTTCTGGAAGTTGGGCCAAACCCCAGACAGTCTGAGGAACTCTGGCAAGCTTTCCCTGCCATTCCCATACACATCTGGGAGCCAATAATGCAAGAAAGGTCAGGAGCATCTTGGACCCCACCTTGCCAACACTCACCAGCACTTGCGCTGCACTGAGTACTGTAGATCTGCAGACCCTCTCCCTGCCACTCAGACACAATCAGGAGAGTAAGGCTACACTCCAGAAAGCCTGTGGATCTTCAAAAATGACAAAATGAAGGAGCAAAATGCAATCCCAGACATCCACACCACCCAAAACAAGTCCAGGAGACATCAACACAGATGAGCCTGGAAGTCATACACCTGAAATTTCTGAAATGATAGCAAATGAAGTAAAGAAACAACTCCATCAGGCCATAGAAGAAAGAAATAATGTCTCAGGTGAGAAAAGAAATGACAACAATAATGAAAGAAATGTTCAGCATATCCAAGATGACATAAACAAGAAAACAGAAGAGCACAGACAATGCATGAAACCTTCAGGAAACAATATAGAAAAGAAGCAGAAGGTATGAAACAGATACAAACAGATTTCCAGGAACTTAAAAATTCCATTGAAAGCTTGCAAAACTGCCTGAACAAAGCAGAAGATAGACTTTCAGACCTTAAGACAGCACTGCCACTAATGAACATGAAAGGAGGGATCTCTTAAAAACAACAAGGAACCAGGAAATAACAATTCAACAACTGGAAGACGAGGCAAATAAAAACAATGTCAGGGTAATAGGTATTAATGAAACAGCAGGTGTCAACACAAATGACATAAAAAGACTCTTTGCAGAAATACTAGCAGAAAATTTCCCAGGCATGAGAAAAGAATAGGACAGCCAGATAAGTGAAGCATATAGAACTCCAGTTAATCATAACCAAAATAAATCTCCACCCAGACATATAATGATCAAGATCCTGAAAACTGAACAGAAACTCAGAATATTAAAAGCTATTAGAGAAAAGAAACAGATCACCTAAAAAGGTAAGCCCATCAGAATCAGGGTAGATTTCTCAAAACAAACCATCAAGTCAAGAAGACCTTGGAGTGAAGTATTTCAGGTACTAAAAGAAAACAACTTCTAACCCAGACTGATGTACCCTGCAAAACTATTCTTCAAATTTAATGGAGAAATGAAACATTTCCATGATAAAGAACAACTGAAGAAATTCACCAGCGCCAAACCAATCCTACAAAGAGCACTGAAAGATATTCTACAAAAACATAAAACAGAGCACAACTTCAAGAACAACACCAGAAAGGAACCAACAAGCAGAGCAAGCAATTAAACAGAGGGAAAAAGGAGGCTCCAGGAAAATAGCATAACAAAGATAAGCCACTACGTATCTGTTATAACCATCAATGTAAATGGTCTCAATGCACCAACCAAAAGAAGCAGACTAGCAGAGTGGATTAGGGAATAAAACTCAACTATATGCTGTATATAAGAAACACATTTAACTCAAAAGGAAATACATAGACTGAAAATAAAAGGACGGAAAACAATGCTCCATGCAACAAGAACCCAGAAAAAGGCAGGTATAGCTATTCTGTTTGCAGATAACATAAACTTCAAGCCAAGAACAATCAAAAGAGATAAGAAGGTCACTACATATTTGCCAAGGGGAAGCTTCAAGAGGAAGAGATAACAATGGTAAATATCTATGCACCAAATATAGCAGCACCCACCTATATAAGACAAATTGTAATTGACATGAAAAATGAAACAAGTACCAACACAATCATAACAGGGGATTTTAAAACATCATTGTCACAAAGAGATAGATCAACTAGACAAAAATTGGGGAAGAAGTAACAGAATTTAACCAAACGTGTGAACACATGGACTCTGTAGACCTTTACAGAGTGTTCCACCCAACAGCATCAGAATACACATTCTTCTCGGCTACACATGGGACGTTCTCTAAAATAGATCATATACTAGTACATAGAACATGTTTAAGTAAATGCAAAGGAATTGAAATTCTCCCATGTATACTATCAGACCATAGTGCAATGAAATTGGAAATTAATGACAAAAGAAAACACAGAAACTGCATAAACAGTTGGAAATTAAATAGCAACCTCCTGAACAATCAATGGGTCACAGATGAAATCAAAGTAGAGATTAAACACTATTTACAATCAAACAAAAATGGAGACGCAACCTACAGGAACCCACGGGATGCAATGAAAGCAGTCTTCAGAGGGAAATTTATAGTGGTGAACTCTCACCTTAGGAAAACAGAACAAGCACAAATAAACAATCTTATGCTGCACCTCAAGTTCCTAGAAAAAGAAGTGTAAGTCAAACCCAGAGCCCAAAGAAGGCAGGAAATTATAAAGCTCAGAGCATAAATTAATGCAATGGAGATTAAAAAAAAATACAAAGAACTAATGAATCAAAGAGTTGGTTCTTTGAAAGAATAAATAAAATAGGTAAACCCCTAGCCAATCTTATTTTAAAAAGGAAAGAAAAAACTGAAATATACATAATAAAGAATGAAAGGGTTGAAATCACTACAGATCCTGAAGAAATTCAAAAGATCAATAATACCTACTTTGAAAATCTTTATCTCATAGGATGGAAAACACAGAGGAAATGGACAGATTTCGACTTACAGATGAAGAAGATATCAAAAATCCTGAATAACTCAATATCAGCCAGTGAAATTGAGAATGTAATTAAAAACTTGCCAATGAAAAAAAGCCCAGGTCCTGATGGATTCACAGCTGAATTTTACAAGCCATTTAGGGAAGATTTAACACCAATTCTTCTCAAACTCTTTAATGAAATTGAAAGGGAAGGAATTCTCCCCAACTCATTCCTGGAGGCAAGTATTATTCCGATATCAAAACCAGAGAGAGACCCAATGAAAAAAGAGAACTACAGGCCAATCTCCCTAATGAATATAGATCCAAAAATTCTCCATAAAATACCAGCCAACAGAATACAACAAGTCATCAAGAAGATTATACACCACGACCAAGTGGGACTCATACCAGGAATTCAGGGTTCAATATATGCAAATCAATTAATGTAATACACCATGTCAACAGAGTCAAGGACAAAAATCACATGATCATCTCCATCGATGCAGAAAAAGCCTTCGATAAAGTCCAACACTCATTCATGTTGAAAACCCTACTGCAAACAGGAACAGACTATCTTTACCTCAACCTGATCAAAGCCATCTGTGATAAACCAACAGCTAACATCACACTAAATGGTCAAAAATGAAAGCTTCCACTTTAAAAGCAGGAACAAGACGAGGATGTCCACTCTCACCACTCCTATTCCATATAGTCCTGGAAATATTGGCTAGAGCAATTAGACAAGAGAGAGAAATAAAAGGAATACGGACAGGAAAAGAAGAAATGAAATTATCATTTTTCGTAGATGACATGACGCTCTACATAGAAGACCCCAAAAACTCCACCAAAAGGCTCATGGATTTAATAACCAAATTCAGTAGCGTAGCTGGATACAAAGTTAACAAAGTTAAATCAATAGCATTGGGGCTGGGGATTTAGCTCAGTGGCACAGCACCTGCCTGGCAAGCACGACATCATGAGTTCGATTCCCAGTACCAGAAGAAAAAAAAAAAATCATTCCTATACCTAAGTAACAGACTGAGAGAGAAATAGCATTCCTGTACATAAGTAACAGACAGAGAGAAATTAGGGAAACCACACCTTTCACAATAGCATCTAAAAAGATGAAATACTTAGGAATCAATCTAACAAAAGAAGTGAAAGATCTATACAGTGAAAATTACAGTACTCTGAAAAAAGTGATCAAAGAAGATATCAGAAAAGGGAAAGATATTCCCTGCTTATGGATAGGAAGAACCAACATTGTCAAAATGGCCATACTCCCAAAACTGTTGTACAGATTCAATGCAATCCCAATTAAAATACCGTTAGTATACCTCTAGTATCTAGAGAAATCATTCTCTAGATCTAGAGAAAACATTCTAAAGATGTTTAGAGAAAAGGACTTCTATCTAAGACATATAAAAAATTTTTAAAAATTAGGTTCCCCATATTTAAAGACCCAATCCAGAAATGGGCATCTAGAGAAAACATTCTTAAAGTTCATCTGGAACCAGAATAGGCCTAGAATAGCAAAAACAATGTTGGGAAACAAAGGAAAGACAGGAGGCATCACAATTCCTGATTTAAAATTACTTTACAGAGCTACTGTAATAAAACCAGCATGGTACTGGCAGAAAAACAAACCTGAAGATCAATGGAATAGATTACAAGATACAGATACAACTACAAACACACTCAGTCACCTTATCTTCGACAAAGGGGCCAAACATGTTCAATGGAAGGAAGACAACCTCTTTAATAAATAGTGCTGGAAAAACTGGTTTTGCACATGCCAAAGACTAAAACTAGTTTTCAAAGACTATACCCATGTCTTTCACCATGTACTAAATTAAAGTCAAAATGGATCAAAGATTTAAATATTAGAACAGAAACACTAAATGTATTAGAAGAGAAAGTAGGTAAAAATCTTGAGAACACTGGGGCAGGCAGAGAGTTCATGAACAAAAACCAAACTGCATGGGAAATACTTCAAATAATCAAGAACCAGGATCCCATCTTATAGAAAAGTTTTTGTACATCTAAAGAAATCACCAATAAAGTAAAAAGAAAACCCATGAATTGGGAAAATATTTTAGCCAACTGCCCCTCAGACAAAGGACTTTTATCACAGAGCCTGCCTGGCAAGTGCAAGGTTGTGAGTTTGATTCCCAGTACCGGAAAAAAAACCAACGAAAAAAAAAAAAGGACTTCTATCTAGGACATATAAAAAATTTTTAAAAATCAGATCCCCCACATTCAAAGACCCAATCCAGAAATGGGCATCTGAGATGAATACACACTTCTCTAATGAAGAGATACTAATGGCAAATAAATACATGAAAAAATGTTCAATGTCATTGGTCATTCAAGAAATGCAAATTAAAACAACATTGAGATTCCTTCTCACCCCAGAAAGAATGGCTATCATCAAGAAATCAACCAATAACAAATGCTGGAAAGGCTGTGGGGAGAAAGGAACCCTACTCCACTGCTGGTGGGAGTGTAGATTAGTGAAACCATAGTGGAAATCAATTTGGAGATTCCTCACAAAACTAGGATTGGAAGTCCACTTAACCCAGCTACTCCCCTTCTGGGTATTTTCCCAGAAGAATTAAAGACATCATACCACAGCAATATATGTGCACCCATGTTTATACCAGCACAATTTGTTATAGCTAAATCTTGGAAACAACCCAGATGCCCATCCACTGAGGAATGGATAAAAAAGGTGCGGTATTTTTACACAATGGGTATTACTCAGCTATTAAAAAAGATAATTTTGAGGCTTTTGTAGGTAAATGGATGCAACTAGAGACCATACTCATAAATGAAATAAATCGGACCCAGATGGTAAATATCATATTGTCTCCTTGGTGTAGGAACCTGAAAACCTAGGTAAAACTCAAAACATACAACAGATGATAGGAAAGGGAAAGAAACTGCTCAAAAGGAAGGAATGACTGGGATGAGATAAAGAAGAAAAAAGAAGGAACGCAAAACATAAATATGTACATGAATAGCTGTAACGACTGTATTGCTGATGTCTGCCAGTGTATTGAAATGAACAGTTCATGTTTACAATATTTTATGTTCTGATCAATTGTGCATGCTTGTGTCTGGTGGTCTGAACAACTGATTTGAAGGTAACAATATGCAATGGAATTACAATGGTGAACTCCTACCATCTTCTCTAGTGAAACTCTGTATTATCTCTACTGTTTTATCGAAGAATTATTTTCTTATTCCCTATAATGATTTCAACTATCTTTCATTCTTACATCTGGTAATCTGAGAAATGTAGTTGAGGATAGCGATATGCAATGTAAAAACCACTGCTGATTTGCATTATTTTGTCTTGAGACTCTGTATCACTTTGAATGTTCTTTGATTTGTTTATGTTTGTGATACTGGTATGCTGCTACTGTTCTATCTCTTTGTTTCTCATTTACTACTCTCTTTAAAATAAAAAAACAAAAGATACTTTTTTGTTTGGAAACAGAATCTCACTATGTAGTTCAGACTGGCCTTGAACTCACTATGTAGCCCACACTGGCCATACACTTGCGAAGATTCTCCTGCCTCAGTCTCCCAGGTGCTGGGACAACAGGTGTGCACCACCTCACCCAGCTTCAAAAAATACTTGAGTAACTACCATGTGCTGTGAGCTGTTTCTATACCCATGTACTCTATAGTTCTGTGACTTTGGGCAAGTCATTTAACCTTAAAGAGGTCAATTTCCTCCTCTGTTAAACAAGATCTGCAGTATACTTTGCCTTCTCTGGAACTGAGTGAGGAACTCCCCTCCCGCCTTCTTGGTGGTACTAGGGATTCAACCCAGGGCCTCAAGCAGACTAGGCAAGCACTCTGCCACAGAATTACACCCTAAGGCTTTATTTTTTAACTCTGAGACAGGATCTCATTAAATTGCCCAGACTGGCCTTGAACTTGTGACCCTCCTGCCTCAGCATCCCAAGTAGCTGGTGTGCACCACTGCACCCAGCTGGGTGAAGGGTTTTAAGAATGCAGGAAACATGCTGAACAGAAGGCCTGGCCCATATCTACTGAGAAAATGTTAGCGCTAGCTGCTTCAATTCTCTTCAAACATCTCAGTGTTCTGCAGCAGTGTCTCTGTCCTTCACAGTGACCTGCTCTGGACAGTTGCTCCCAAGTGGGTTTTTTGCTCTATTCTGAATCAAACACCAGATCAAATACATGATTTGGCCTATCTCCTTTCCATGCCTATCTCTTTTCACTAATGGCTTGCATTGCCCTAGTCCAGAATGATGAGATTGGGCCAGTTGTGCAAAGCAGACCTACTATGCTGCAGCTGCTGCTGCTCCTTCTTTCCTCTTTCAAATACAGAAAGGACCAATTACCATGGTGATATGTCAAATACCCAATCTTCAGTACGGCAAAGGGAAGGGGTACTACTGAGGAACTTATCTCTCATAGCAATGGTATATGTAGTGTTTCTGGAGTTCTTTTTGTCATTTACCACTCAAGTTTCTTTCTTTATTGGCCAGATAAGTTAGGACAATTCCAGGAAATTCTAACTACTTTGAAAAGATACTATTTGAAATAAGTACTTAAGAATTTTCTAAAGTCAGTAATGGAAAAGTTAAATGAGCCAAATGTTTTACTCTGAGTTTATTCCAGCTCCAATGTTCACACAAAAAAGGTCTAACTTTTACCATCATAAAGGACTGACCTAGTTGGTGAAGTTTAGAGTAGGACAGAGCAAGAAAGTCGTAATATTAAAATTATTAAAAGCACAAATATGACCTTTTAAAAATTATCAGGCAATCTGAATATGTGTTGCTTTCCGTATGGAAATAATGTATTTAAACTCTGTTCCCTGCCTTTTCCTCCTATTTTGCTGGAACATTTTCGTTTAATCTTTCCATTGTCAAGCATGCAGTCCAGCATGTGTCAGGTGCCTTTTACATACTGGCTTCTTTGATCCTCACAGCAACCTTCTGAAGTTGGACTCTGGTGTAAACCACTTGGGTTCAAATCCTGTCAGGTGCATTTTAGATGTTGGCCTCTTTGATCCTCACAGCAACCTTCTGCAGTTGGACGCTGGTGTAAACCGCTTGGGTTCAAATCCTGTCAGGTGCATTTTACATACTGGCTTCTTTGATCCTCACAGCAACCTTCTGAAGTTGGACTCTGGTGTAAACTGCTTGGGTTCAAATCCTGGTCCTATGACTTAGTGGCTGTGTGATTATGTACAATTTCATTGCTCCCTCTGTCTCAGTGTCCTCCATCTGCAAAATGGGTATAATACTGTAGCTCTCATAGGCATTAATGATTTCAAAAAGACAAGAATTATCAGGAGAGGGGCTGGGAATTTAGCTCA
Source organism: Chinchilla lanigera (assembly GCF_000276665.1). NCBI lineage: Eukaryota > Metazoa > Chordata > Mammalia > Rodentia > Chinchillidae > Chinchilla > Chinchilla lanigera. The sequence goes on along the minus strand of NW_004955425.1, from coordinate 5,536,172 downwards.
GCAGCACAGTGCCCGCCTGGCAAACACAAGGTCGTGAGTTTGATTCCTGGTACCAGAAGAAAAACAAAACAAAACAACAACAACCCCCAGCCCCCCGAAAAAAAAGAACTATCAGGAGATTGAATTGAAATGACTTCGTTAGGTGAAATTTTGGGTTTTTTTTGGTTTTTTTGTTTTTTTTGGTACCGGGAATCAAACTCAGGACCTTGCACTTGCCAGGCAGGCCCTTGTGCCGCTGAGCTATATTCCCAACCCTAGGTGACATCTTGAAGTTACTATTTCTATGACATGGTGTAAACTTCTTTGAAACTTACAATAGTTCTTTTCTTCCTGCCCAAGTTGACAAAATTTCTCATTACTTGTATTTAATATCAATAGCAATATTTGCTGTTACATTTTTGCTAGAAATACAGATCAAATTATCATAAAATTACCACTGCCACCTAAGAAACTGGATTAACCAAATCTATAGAAGTCATCATTTTGATTAGACATTTAAGAACCTTTTTTGCAAAATTACTACAAATAAAATGTTACAGTAAATAAAAATTTTATCTTAATCTTACAGATGAAAATATAACTACCTCCATTTTACAAAAGAGAGATAATTTACTGTCCCGCTTTAAGCTTAAATTTGGCCAACTTCATATAATCATTTTTCCCCATTCAAGATGACAGCAATAGAGTAGGGATTTAGTACATGAATCATTACAAAGAAAACAGTTTCTGAAATTACCACAGGTCTACAAGTCAAATTTGGCTTATGCATGTGGGCACTGTATGGTTTTGGCTGAGGCTGCATTGTTATTCTACCACACTATATCCTGTGCCTAACATGTTCCAGCTGTCTGGGTCACTGCTTTGGAGTACTATTTATTTGCAGTAGTGATACTGCGAAGAGGAAAAGCTTTCCCTTTTGTTGAGTGAAAGCTTTCCTTGTAATTAGCAAAACAAGTATGCCTCTTATTTGGAGAGAGACTGGAAAGGCCGCTGAAGAATCAATTGTACATAACCACTTTGGAAAACAATTTGGCATGAGAGAAGTTGAACACGTGCAATCCCAAGCCCAGCGTTCCTCTCCTAGGTATATACCCTACAGAAACTCTCACCTGTGTGCACCACGGAACAAGCACTAGAATGTGAATGGCAGCATTATTCAAACTAACAAAAAAACCTGAAAATTCCCTAAAGGATCTTCAGCAGTGAAATAGAGCTGGAAATTGTGGGCATGTTCACAGAATGAGAACTTGTAAGTGGTGGCTGAAAAACAAATGAAAAATATAATATGGTATCTTTAACTCTTACGAAGATGCCTAGAAAGGGGTAGCCTGGATTGAATGGAATTTCCAGTTTTAGGAAACTCCATACTGATTTCCAGAGTGGTTGTACTGGTTTATAGTCACACTAACAATGTGGAAAAGTTCCTCCCACAACTCTGGCCCACAACCTCGCCAGCATTTGTTTTTAACTTTTTGTTGTTGCTGTTGTTCTTGTTGTTTTCAGTCTTTTTTGAGACAAGGTTTCGCTATGTGGTTCAGGCTGGCCTTACACTCACTCTATAGCCTAGGCCATCCTGGAACTCCCAGCAATCCTCCTGCCTCAGCCTCCTGAGTGCTGGGATTACAGGCACGTGCACCACCACATCAGTCCTTAGCATTTGTTTTCTGAGTCTGTGATGACAGCCATTCTTTCTGAAGTCAGAAGAAATCTGTGTTGTTTTGATTTGCATTTCTCTAATGGCCAAAGATGCTGAACTGTTTTCATGTAATTATCTGCACTTCTTCTGAGAAAAGTCTATTTATTTAAATTGCCCATTTTTTGACTGGGCCTCTTTAGGCACAGGTCTTTTTTTTTTTTTTTAGTTCTTGATATGTTTTAGATATTAGTCCTCTGCCCAAGGCAAAATTTTTTTCCCATTCTACAAATCATCACTTCACTCAGTTGTTTCTTTTGCTGTGCAGAAGCTTTTTAATTTGATATAATCCCATTTGTTGATTCTTGATGTTATTTCTTGTATAGTTGGGGTTCTATTCAGAAAGTTTTTGCCTATTCCTATGTGGAGAGTTTTATCTATTTTACCTTTCAGCAGATTGTTTCCCCTTCACACAATGGCTCAACATTAAACAACCAGTAACATCAAATGCTGGCAAAGCTGCAGATCACCTAGAACTCTCACAGTTCATTGGTGGGAATATAATGGGCCAATGGATACACAAACTGTGGTATACCCACACCACAGAATAATACCAAACATTAGTAATGAACAAATCACTGATACATACAGGGTGACTCTCAATTGAATTATGCTACGTGAAAGAAGCTAGTCTAAAAAAAGTTAAGAGTCTAGATCACTTAACTTATATGATGTCCTGGAAAAGCAAAACTATAAGAACAGATCAGTGTTAGCAGAAGTTCAGGGAAAGAGAATGTTTGACTACAAACAGGCAGCACTAGAAAATCTGAAAGGTGATGGAACTGTTCTGTATGCTGTCTGTGGTAGTGGTTAATGAACGTATACACTGAAATTCATAAACCTTTGCCTGAACTGAAGGCCTGTATTTCTCCAAAATGTGTACGTTGAAACTCTAATCCCCTATGTCATAGTGTTTAGACGTGGGACCTTTTGAAGGCCATTAGGTCACAATGGGATGAGATGAAATACAACTCTTAGTCCTTATAAAAAAAGACATATATGGAGAGGGAAAGAAGATCTCAGCTTGTGAACTAGGAGCAGAAACTTCACCAGAACCCAACCATGCTGGCTGCACCCTGACCTTGGACTTCCAGCCAACTGAGCTGTGAAAAATACATGTTCAAATTTAAGCAACCCAAGCTGGGCATGGTGGTGCACACCTGTAATCCCAACATTCAGGAGGCTGAGACAGGAGGATCTTTCTGAATTCAAAGCCACCCTGGGCTACAAAGTGAACTCAAGGCCAGCCTGAACTGCACAGTGAGACCCTGTCTCAAAAAGACAAAAAAAAAGTTTAAGCAACCCAGCCTACTGTATTCTTGCTACAGCAGCACAAATTAAAACATAACTATATACCCTCCAAAAGTGAGTTCTACTATTAGCAAATTTTTTAAATTACCAAAAAAATAGCATTTAAAAATCAGAAAAAAGCTGGTCATGGTGGCAAATGCCTATAATCCCAGCACTCTGAGAAGCTGAGGCATGAGGATCACAAGTTCAAGCCTTACTTACCTGGGCAAGATAGCAACTTAAAAGTTAGAAAAAATAAATAAAAAATTTTAAAGGGCTGGGCATGTAGCTCAGAGTGAAGGCCCTGGGTTCAACCCCCAACACTACAAAATAAATTTGAAAGATTTCATAACTCTTAAGGAATTTGTGAGAAAGGAAATAAAACCTAAAACTAAACAGCTCTGAAGTTCCTGGTCAAAATAACAAGACAGGAGACCCTCATGAGTCAGTGTGAGGAAAAGTCAGCAGAAACTATGAGAGGGGCTAAGGGTCAAAAACCTTGGTTTCTACCCAATTTTACCAAGTACATGACTGGAATATCACGTCAACTCCTTGAGCTTTGGTTTATCTATCTCTAAACTGAAGCAACAAGGTAAATTATCTTGAAGGTCCATTACTGGTACAAACATTTTAAAGTCAATTTGGTTTTAAACTATTGAACCTAGAAAGAAAGCAAAACAAATATATAGAAATACCCAGTTATGGGAAAAAAATAAATACATCTGCACAGATGCCATGGAGAAGAAATAATGATACGTGTGTTAATGTGTTTGAATGCTAAGGTGACAGTGGTGAGAGTAAGCAATAGCACAGAAGAGACAGGATCCTCAGAATACCACTCTGCTACATTATGAAAGCCACAATAACACAAAGATCCAACGCTGAAACAAAGTGATAACAAAATGGGAACAAAACTGTTCATACTTTCCAGAGATCAACACAGAAAGTGCAAAAAAAAAGTAACAAGGCTACCAATCATAACTTGCACACTGAGTATCTTAGTTGCATTTTCAATCTCACTCTACCTTTATCTTTGCTGATAGAAAAACAGAATTTAATAAAACATGTAGGAATAGTTTCACTCCAATAGCCCATACCCAAAGCTACAATTTTTTTTTCTTTTTGTCTTTTTTGAGACAGGGTCTTGCTATGCACTTCAGGCTGGCCTTGAGCTCACTTTGTAGTCCAGGCTGGCTTCAAACTCACAATGATCCTCCTGCCTCAGCCTCCCAAGTGCCGGGATTACAGGCGTGCACCACCACACCCGGCCAAAGCTGCCATTTTAGCCAGGGATGGTGGCACACACCTGTAATCCCAGCTACTTGGGATGCTAAGGCTGGACAATTACAAGTTCAAAGCCAGATCTCAAAATAATACTGTAAAATAAGGTGGGGGATGTAGCTCAGTGTAGAGTCCTGGGTCTGATCCCAAACTTAAATAAATAAAGCTACAATTTTCAAAATTCAGCAATTCCTAGAAATTAAGAATATGACTGCTGAGAGCTGGTGAGCCATTTTTTTTGTCCTACATCACTCAATGCAAAGACTCCAGAATTCTAGAATGGAAAAAAACCACCTCATTTTTCAAGGAGTTAATAAAATGAAAAGTACACAATTTAAGGAGCACTAAGAGTTTTATCTTGTCACTTTATTAGTTTGTAAAGCAGGGAAATAGCCTGAAGTTTGTAATATTCCAAAGATGAACAACTGAAATGTGATAAATGCTTCAGCACTGTCCCAGGTAGGAACTGACAGACATAGAAAAGTAGTGAAGGAGACCAGCTTCAGTCCTCCTGGCTGCAGGAAGATAAAATGTCATTTCTTACCCATTTATATTCTACTAATCTTTTCGAGAGCTTTCTATGCGTCAGACTCCATGCTAGGCATTAAAGGGGAGTTTTTTGGGTTTTTTTAAACAAAACAAGTTGTATCTTCAAGCATGTTCACTCTAGAAGCAGCTAAGCAGCCAAATAACTAAATATGAAAAAGTGCTGAGTCTAGAAAAAGAGAAGAAAATGTAGGAGAGAAGCAGGGGCACAGCATCCTAAGTGGAGGGAGGACAGGCAGCAAGAAACCATAGGAAAAGGAAGGTAGACACGCTAGATACAGTCATCACAGGGGACAAATGACAGAGATCCACTGCCCAACAGAGACACTTGGGCTTTCTCCTGTGGGCCGTGGGAACCTAAGGCACGTTTTATGCGAGAACTACCATGATCATCCTCATAGCTTAGAAAGAGGCCTGTGACAGCAATGGGGAGAGCAGACAGAAGAGAGGGCAGCAAGTGAGTGGCCATCAGGGAAGTAATGAGGACTGGAAAACAGCAATGAGCACCAGAGATAATCAAGGGCGAAAGGAGCCTACTTTGAAGACAGGAAGGACATGGAGCTAAGAGGAAATGTGGATGACTCCTGGTTCTGTCTTCATGTCTAACAGGATGGTGGACTTTTTCACAAGATTCAGGGAAAAGCAGAGGTGGAGGGCAGGCTGAGTTTGCTTTGTACTTGTGTCCCTTTGCACATCACTTTGTATATCTGGGACTAACCAAAATGTTCTCATCATTTAGCTGCCTATTTCAACTTTCCACAGGCAGGAGGACCTCGTAAGCAGCACACAGTCCTTAGGCAAAGACTCAAATCCACGTTCAACCTCTCGGTAGCCAGCGAGAATGCATTCCCACAAAACCTGGAGTTCAGAGTGGCTGAAGAGGCTAACCATACTCCATACAGCCAGAAAAAAGAGGAGTGGGACTTTAATCCAGTATGGCCAGTGTAGAGATAAGGTAAAACCAGAGTTTTCCTAATTAGGTTCACCACTCAACACAACTCTCCTGACACTAGATGTAAGGTAAAACCAGAGTTTTCCTACTTAGGTTCACCACTCAACACAACTCTCCTGACAGGGGCTGGGGATTTAGCTCAGCGGCAAAAGCGCCTGCCTGGCAAGCGCAAGGTCGTGAGTTCGGTTCCCGGTACGGGAGAAAAACCAAAAAAAAAACAAACTCTCCTGACACTAGATGTGCAGCAAGCAGTTCTCCAGTAGACACCAGCTGGGTGTCCTCTAGAGCAGTTCTGACACTCTCTACCAATGACAGGACCCCACTGCGGAAAGTCGCAGTCCCAAGGCTGCTCCCCGCTCCCAATGCCAGTCACAAGCCCTACCTGAGCTTCTGACTGATCACTAGTGGTTGCCAGGACCCTTTCCTCAAGCATCACTAATTTCCTGGAATGGTTCTCAGAACCTAGGGAAATACTTATGTGTATGGCTTTATGATAAAGGATATCACGAAGGATACAGATGAACACCTACATGGGAGAGATGAGTAAGGCCAAGGATGAGGAACAGGCCTGAAGCTTCTTCCATGCCTTCTGCGGGAACACACCCACCCCTCCATCCCCCCGCAGCCATATGTTCAGCTGGCTGGAAGCTCTCCAAACAATGTGCTTTTAGCTTCTTATGAAAGCTTCAGTAGAAAGCCTCAAGTTATAGATACGACTGATTAAATCTTCGGCCATCAGTGATCAACTCAACCTTCAGCTCCTCTTCCTTTCTGGAGGTGGAAGGCAGGTAGGGGACTGAAAATTCCAATGCTCTAATCCTCCCTTGGTCTTTCCCATGCCTAGCTCTTATCCTGAAACTGGGATGAGGTTGGAGACCAGCCACCAGTCACTCATTAGCATATATAAGACATATTACTGTAGATTTAGGAGGGTTTTAAGAGCTGCATGCCAGAAACCAGGAGCACGAACCAAATATGACTGGTTGGTTGGCTGGTGTGGGTTTTAAAGGACTGCACCCTTCACACAGAGCTACATTCCCAACTCCCCCCTTTTTGAGATAGAGCCTCACTAAGTCACTAAATTGCTCAGAGTGCTGGGGTAACAGCGGGTGAACCAACACGACTGGCCTGGTTCCAAATATGTATTTCTTAATGTATCACAATATCATCATCCACTTCCAGATGTCAGTTTTCCACCATGTATGTTATTCTGTGCCATTTAAGGTCTAGTATTCTCCAACTTATGTTGCAAAGATTTAACTACCCTGCTTTTTAGTCACTGTATTCTCCTGATACTTCCCTCTGACAATAGAGTTCAGACAGCCCTAATCCAACTAGTTTTAATCTCTATAAACACTACTCCTACTGCTGTACTCCAGTTCAAATGTCCTGTCAGCACTCCCCAATCTCTGCTCCTTCAATGTCATGCCATTGCTTATTTTGGATAAACAGCCATTCTGTGCTCTACAAATTGAGGGACACATTCTGCTCTCTCTAGCAGCTATTTCTGCACTTACTTGTCCTGCCTGTGTCAGGCACTAAAAGTTCCTTGAGGGTAGTCTTTATCAAGCAACACTGGTATTGCTGGCTGATAACATGTCAGTGTTACACGTGGGGAAAAAGGGACATCAGAAGGTTAAGGCAGAAGGATGGCAAGTTCAAGGCCAACCTGGGAAACTCACTCAGACCTCTCCTATCTCTAAATTTAAAAAAGGGCTGGGGTAGGTAGCTCAGTATTCCCTAGGCTCAATCCTAGTACCAAAGCGGGGTGGGGGAGGCAAAGACTACTAGAAAAGATACACTAACTTTACTTGAGCACACTACTTACCAGGCACTAGTCTGCCTAGAAGAGAACAATGACCAGACAGCACAGTCTCTGAATTCAGGGCCAGTGAGAATGTGTTATGTTTTTAAAGAAATTCTATATACACGTTATACACACGTGTGTATAAAGCAAACATATCAGAATGTTAATGCAAAACTGGGCGTTGGTATTCACTGTATTAGTTTCCATACTTTTCTGATCATCTAAGATACTTTAAAAATTTTAACATGAGAAAAATAAAGCCTCTACTCTCTAGGCAAAAAAAAAAAAAAAAAATGGCTCTTCACTCATTTTAAAGGGTTATGGATAGAGAAAAGTTTACTGTAATCGCCTTTGTTTTTAACATTATGCTCCACAGCTGAAAAAACGAAAATGAAGAAGTTCAGACAATTGAATTCAACTGACAATGAGAACTGGTTCTTAGTATAGAATGTCCCCATTTCTACTTCCATATCCTCTGGAATGGTAAATGATAAAAAGAAAATAGCAAAATCATGACCCTTTCTAATACATTTTTATCTCAGGAGAAAACGCCTTGCTAATAACTACTAAATTTATTTTAGTCCTACAATGTGCTAAGGATTTACAGATACGATCCCATAACAAACCTGCAGGATAAGCATTATCCCTACTTTACAGATGAGGAAATTAACACTCCAACAAGCAATTAATTGAACATCCAGTGATCCCATTGCAGCCAAATTCACCTCTGACAAGAGTCAAAGCCTTGGTTTTGTTTTCACTGTAACATGACATTTGCCTCTCACTAATGTTCTCTCTCATTTTGCCAACATTTCTGGCTTCCATAATTAAGTGAATCAATCTCTCTCCCTCCCTCTCTCCCTCTCCCTCCCCCTCCCCCTCTCCCTCTCTCTCTCTC
>NW_004955425.1:5507777-5527605 GCF_000276665.1 Chinchilla lanigera | reverse complement strand
CTCTCTCTCTCTCTCTCTCTCTCTCTCTCTCTCTCTCTCTCCCTCCCTTCCTTCCTCCCTCCCTCTGTCCTGCTTTCTTTCTTCTGGCAGTGCTAATGCTCTAACTCAGGGCCCTGAGCACGCCAGGCAAACACTCTACCATGAAGTTATAGCCCCAGCCTGAATGAATGAATCTTACACAGAAAAAAAACCTGTAACAAGCAGGTCAGTAAATTTAAAAGAAAAAAAAAAAAATCTAAGGAATTAGTCTTGAGATGTACAGTATCAGAAATAGTACTACCAAATGTTAACTCAAAACAAAATCTGAGAGGTGAAGAAAACTAGACAGTATAATGTACTGCGGTCATGAAAGAAACATCACTCCCTACCCACCACCCTTGGCAGTGCTGGGGATGAAGTCCAGGGCCTCATGCATGGAACAAGTATACTACCACTGAGCTACACCCCAGCCCATAATTTTTTTATTATTATTGCTAGTGATCAAATGCAGGGCTTTAGCAATGAGCTGTATCTCCAGCCCATTTTTTATTTGGGGGTCAGGGTCTCACTAAAGCACTAAGTTTCCCAGGCTATGCTCAAATTTTAGATCTTTCTGCCTCTGCCTCCCAGAGTGCTACATAAATTCTTTTTAATTGAATAGCCCTAACATTTAAAGGGACCTAACAGCATAATTAGCAACAAATATGTAAAAGAAAACAAAATGAATTCTCAAAGTGATTTTCTAAGGCTATTTATCTCTGAACACTTATTACTGTGTACAAAATTTATCTTCTCTATGTAGACAGGGAGAAGGCAAACTAAAGCAAAGAAGTGCAGATAGAGGATGAAGTTTAATTATTTACTAAATTTTCAAAAATTAAAAGTAGCATAAAGCTTAAAATATATGCTATTGTTTATTCCAGTAGAAGTGACATTAACTGTTCAGGAAATGAAATACAGATCAGAAAAATGAGAAAAAATCAGATTTAATCTGCACATCAATATTTCTGACTCCCGGAGTTCATTCCTAAAACAGAGACCTTGGGGATGGGGAAGGAGACTCTACTTTCACCATCACTTCCTCCCATACAATCTTCAGATCCAGAAGATAAAACTGCTCTGACCATTCCTCCTAGTCAGTAAGAAAATGTTTCCATCAAAACCATATAGCAGAGTCTTCCACAGTTGAGGGCCAAATTGTGGAGAACACTAACAGGCACAATTCAGGCAGAGGTGCCAGGGATGAGGCCTAAAAAGGAACTATTAGGAAGATAAGAAAACCTGAAATGCACAGGATGTCAGACACAAAGAAGAAGAAAAAAAAAAAAAAAAAAGAAAAAAGAGCACTGCAAGGAAGGTCAAGAAAAAACATACTGCTACCCTGACAGCCCAAGCAGACCTACAAGTACAGCTTATCCAAGACCCGCAACACTGCAGATTTCACACATCACAATCCCAACCAGCCACCACGTGCATAACACGAAACAAACTTCAACCATGAACACGTGATTGTCAGCTTAGACAGCTGATGTGGGACCAGGTTAGTCAGTTCACTACACTTGAAACTGTAATAGTATTAAAAGGGTCCCAATTATCTTCTGTCCTCTAGGAAACAAATATATACAAACACCCACCAGTAAAAGACCTTTCCCCCAAAAAAGATGAAAAGCTCATACAGCAAGTACATATACTTGTAATGTAAAAATACAAACCACAATGCTATCAGTAAACTCACAGAAGAGCCTCCCCTTCAGATAAGGCATGTGCCTTAAGAAAATGTGGTCAGCATAAACAAATAAATTTGATTGGCATTAAAACCACAATTAATAATATTTATTCTTATCAGGCCTAGCAAAGTGCAAAAACATTTCATTTCTGTTCCCATGAAACAGGATTATAACCTCCATTTCCTACATCTCTACAATAAAGTATCTACAAACATGTCACTGCAGAACAACCAAACCCCAAAAAGCCACTGAATCACCAAATGATGTGAGACTCTGCTGCTCTACATCCTCCACTGGGCCTCCCTTACTACACAGATTTTAAGCAGGCAGGATACAAATTAAAATCAACAGCGCTTGCTGTGCAAACACAGCTTGTGGCCCAGAACCTCAGTGCTAATCCCAAACTGATTATCATCCCTCAACAGAAAGTCCACAGTTGCCGCAGCTGGGCAGGTTCACCAAAAAAGCACACTGCTGCAATTCGTATCTGTGCATCCAGAAAGGTCTGCTGAAACTGAACTAAGGAACCAAACACCACTGCCAGATTTTCCCTCTTGAGGTACTGATAGGCAAGAACTATCAGAGCAAAAGATATTAAAACACCAGGCTGTTTTCCAAGAGCCCTACCTCCCTCAATCAAGGCCATTACCAAATCTGCTGGTAAGACAGCCCTGAACTATTGTAAAACTGCACTCCTGACCTCAGCAACACCAATGCCTTCAACTAATACTATTGAAGGTGTTTCCATATTTTGATGTTCATAAGGTAGGCATCTGGAACAAACTGGGTAAAACTAATCAATCGCAAGAAAGCACATATTTTTAAAAGCACCTTATTTAGAGAGAGAAAGCAAGCAATCTGTAGAAAGACATTTGGCCCAAACAGGTAGTAGTTTACAGTAGCATTATTCACAAAAGCCAAGAGTCCACCAATGGACTACCAGGTAAACAAAATCTGGCATATGCACATAAATGTGGTATATATACAACTGAACATCATTCCACATTAAGAAAAGACATTCTGACATATGCTGCAATATGTTTTAACCTTGAAAACATCATGCTAAGTGAAACAAGTTAGACACAAAAGGGCAAATGCTATATAACTCACTTATGTGCACAGAGTATAAAGTAGAATAGTATGGAGAATAAAGAAGGGAAATTATTGTTTAATAGTACTGAGTTTCTGCTTGAAATGATATAAAGATTTTGAAGATAAACAGTTCTGATGGTTGCACAACATGAACATACTTAATGCTCCTGAATTGTAAGTACACTTAAAATGGTTAAAATGGTAAGTTTTATGTACATATATTTTAGTATAATTTTTAAAAATAAAAGATATTTGTACTTTTAAAAGCAAATTATAGATTTGGAATATTCTCAATCACATCTAGAGATATTGTATTTTAAAATGATAGGAATAAAATATATACTTCTATGTGCAGTATATTTAAGAATCTACAAAAGTTGTCTTCAATTTTCATACCTTGCTAAAATCTGATCATAGGTTTCAGTCCAGAAGACCATAAAGCACAATATTTTCTTCAAATGTCACTGCTGGCATCCTTCAAATAGCATATAATCGATGACTACATGTGGTGGCCTGACAACTGGTGGTCAACTTATAACCCCCAGCTGAACTGAGTAAGAGTGATGCTGGGTGTGGGAGGCCCACCTGGAGACCACTGCCAGCAGCATAAGACGCAGAACTGGAGAAGAAGAAAAAGAGGCTGTTGGGAGCTGGTAAAAGCTGTAAAGAGCTGTGGGTTCTGTTAGAGGATCTTGTCATGCTGGCTTTCCTGATGGAACTTGGCTGTTTTCATCCTCGAAGGAGCTTGGGACCTCACTGGCACTGAAAATAGCTCTGGTTCACTTTGGGGGAGCTCTGCTCCTCACTCTGAGCATCGCTTCCTGGTTCCAGAGGGGAAGATGGTGCACAACCCAGTCTCCTGGAGAAGCTTACTGCGTTGGCTTTCCTGATGGGAACTCAGCCATCTTGACCATGGGAGGCGCTTGGGACCTCACTGTTGCTGAGGATGGCTGTGGTACCTTTCGGGGGAGCTCTGATTCTTAGTTTGCACATTCCTTCCTGGCTCCAGTGCACATCCCTCAGCCTGCTAGCATAGATCCTGTATTCCACTGATACACACTTCCTAGGTTCCACCACTGACCTTTGGGCCTTCCCAGGGCAGATCTGTGAAACAGGCCTGCATGAGATATTGTTATGGGCTCTAGGCCTCCAGTTGTACTTGTGGGAGGCACTGTTATGAGCTCTAGGTCTTCAGCTGGACTCATGCAGGACATTTCCATAGGATCCAGGCCCTCGGCTAGTTTCCTTGGTCTACTGTGTGTGGACCCATTTCCTGCACTCTTTTGTGTATCATTCTTTGGGTGACTATTATAAATAATCTTATAAAATATGTGCCTCATATTATATTGTTCCCTTGCAATATCCCCCAAACCAACACGCTGCATCACCACACAGGATATTACCACATAAGCATGACATCAATGACATGAACAAGACATGTCATCTGAATATGTGCTGTTAATATCTAAAGACTCATTTGCAAACATTGGTGGCCATTCCAGATATATATCCTAGAATAAAATTCTCCCCCAGCCAATGGCAAACATGATTACAATCCAAGGGATTTTATCATGTACTTACAATGTTTAAAGATGAAATGGCTGGTGATTATATACTTTAAAAGGCTGCTTGAACAAAAGAAAGCTCTAACACTGTACTTTGCAGGTAACAGCAATAATACACCCAGTGGTTGCTCGCAAGGAGGGAAAACAGTAGACTGTGGAAAGTGACAGTGCCCTGAGAGGGTAAATGTTTCTCCTATACTACCTCTGTTAATTAAGAGTCACTGTCACTCTTCTCCAGGCAGATGCTGAAATCTGTGTGCAAGCAGTGAGAGCCAAGACGCAGGTGGAGATTCAGGAGCAGCCCTGTTTTCTTTAAAGCCATGACATGGTTGCACCGTCTCATTTCCAGAGCCAAAGCTGAAGGGTGCATTTCCACTATCAACTGGTTGTAGGAAGCAGCAGCAAGTGCATGTAAAAATATCAGGTAAAAATATATGCAGGCCAACAGACTCACTTCTGCCTCTGAGAATATCCAGATAACTTCTCCTTCAAGCAGTGTACAAAGGTGGGGTGAGAAATTACTAAAATGAAACTGCATCATCATCACCACGGAAATATTCAGGTCTGGGAGTTAAACGGAAGTCCACTATTTGACAACACTTTACTAAACTGAAGGAAAATTATTATTCAGTGTATTATATTGATAGAGGTAGTCCAAATAATAATTCAAAACAGTCAACACAAATAAATAAAAGCCTTGATCTTTCCTGGTCCAGCTGGGCTCAAAGACAACACCTTCCCAGTAACATAAACATTTCCTACATTAATCATATCTGCTATCTCCTATACCACAATGTCAAACTCTAATTTTAATAACAAAAACTATAAAAATGTTTATAAATTTCAGGCTTCCATCCCAGAAGTCCATTCTAGGACAGTCTGATTTAGTTTTGGCAATATGATTCCTTTTATTTTAGTCCTGTATTCTGCTTTTAGTATCTGGTTGAAATGTTTGTTTGGTGCACATCCAATATTTTTAAAAGAAAGATCAGAGGGTATAAAGGTATACCAAAATGATAATGGTGGTTATCTATGGGTGGCAGAGTTATAAATGAAACTCTTTTTACCTACACATTCTTTAAATGGAGGAGAAAGAGGAAGAGTAGGGGAGGGTGGGATCCAGATAAAAAGGCAAGAAAAATAGAAGAAAAAAGAAAGTTAACACTTAGGTCCAAGGCAAATGCAGAGGAGCCTTGAGTAGTCTGCACAGGTTACATACTGCAAGGCCCAGAGCACCATTTGTATAAAGCTTTCGGGGCTGGGGATTTAGCTCAGCGGCAAAAGCGCCTGCCTGGCAAGCGCAAGGTCGTGAGTTCGGTTCCCGGTACCGGAGAAAAACAAAACAAAAAAAAAAAGCTTTGGCCAGCTCCTACAAAACAGTGGTGCCCCAGCCTCCACAGCCTTCTACTCACAGAGCCTTGCACAGTGCTGGGGAGAAAGGGAAGCTCCAAAGAAGATGGTCTAAATTAGAGCACTGATCTCCCAGGGGAGTATGACATTTTAATCACTTCCAGCTTTCAAGAAAATCAGCAACTTCAGGATAGGCATGTAGGTACTAACAGATAATACCTGAACTAGTACACAGTGACACTTCTGATATAAATGTACAGGTGGTAGAACTTTTTTAAGGAGATATTCTTCTTGTAGTCCTCCTATGAGTATCTACAAAAAAAAAAAAAATTTATGACAGTTAATATGGTCTAACTCTTGACTAGACTAAAGCTCACTGAGGGCAGGAAACATGTCTGTCTACTTCTTTACTATGCTACCAGTGCCCAGCAGGGTACCTGGCTCAGCCAGCCTCTTCTCAATAGTTCTGATTAACAAAAATAACACAGACTTATTTATATGTAACAATATTTTTAGAACACCTTACAAGTATTCTTGACTTGTCTGTTAAGGAGATTGCCTAGTATTCCATTATATGCATACACAGTATTTACTCAGCCAACTCCCTCTCTAAATATCTTACTGGATATTTAGACTTCAATCTTTTCACTATGACAAAAAGGTATAGGAAGTGATCTTGATTATTTCTTAAATTAAACCCCTAAAGGGAGAACGGCTGGGTCAAAAGTACGTAAGGGTCTATGCCATCACTCTTAGAAGCTACCCTCCATAGCCTTGTCTTAAAGGCAGTAATCATGAACATTCCACTTTAGGTAAGCCACTGTGAATTGCTCAAGCAAAGGAAGCTCCTAGAACTGACAGCAGCAGCCAAAGTCCTAAAGGGTGCTCTCCAGACTTGTTTCGGTGCGCAGCAGTCCTCCACTGCTCCTCCCAAAGGTGAACCCTCTCTTCATTCTCTGTAATGGACAAAATCACACTGTAGCAGCTCATTTACCTCCCCACCCCCTTTTCTTCCTATAAACTAGCAAGTCTCCAGTGAGGCCATCCTTTTGCTTCTCTAATTTCCTCAGAGGAAAACCTGACCCTGTTCCATTTATAAGACACAGAAGTGTTGTGCCACACATTACTGCCATGACATCCTCAGCAAACGCTTGTCTCACTCCTTTTAGGCAGCACTTCCCAACAGCCCCTCAAAAAAATGGTGAAAAGGTCATAAGAAAAAATTCTCAATACCACAGTTTTATCCACAGTCATAAAAATGGAACTTTCAGACACTTTCCTGGTGAACTCAATAACAACTTTCGATGGTCTCTAAAAGATACACTTAAATATGTACACCAAAACTGACACGTTTCATTTTGGTGGCCTCCTGAAACTCATGCATGGAAACCAACAAGAACCTCAGAGTACTGACAGGACCTTTGAACACATGGCCAAAAAGAGAAATGAGAAACTCCTCAGTGTTCTGATGCTCTCATTTCTGTATTTAAAAATCAAAGGAAGAAGAAAACCAGCTATGTTTAAGGCATTATGGAAACCTGGACCACTGCCCAGCTGCTGGTAACTCTGTGGGGCCATTCAAAGTAACTCAGATGCCCCTGTGCCTATGTGACTGCAGCCGGAAAGCAAATGTCAAGTTACAGACCTGTGAATGCACAGCAGAGTGCTTCCCAGGCATGCCTGAGGCTCTGCCTCCTGATCAAATGATGTGCTTCATTTTTGTTTACTATCATCTGTTGGGCCTATTACCAAGATAACTCCATAGAGCTTACACTTTACTTTGTCCGCACTATATCCTTAGCCTTGTCGAAAGCCAAAGCTATGGACCTGAAGCTTAAGCTAGAGACTGAGGCTACCCACAAAGACTCCTCCAAGGAACAATAGCGCACATGGGATGTTCCCCTGTGCCCGTCAGATAGTAAGGTAAGGAAAGTAAAACTGACGGTCCAGGAACAAGAGGGATGGGCTCTAGACAGAAACACAGGTAGGGGAGCGACACAGTCCTAGCCACAAAGCTGGGTACACAGGGACAATACCTATGTAACAGCTTTAAAATCCCATTTAAGGTCTATCTGGCCCAGTGAATGGCCAACATGCCACCTCATGAGAGGAAAGGGAGCCAGCATGCCACCCTTCTCAGTGCAAATCTCCAGTACCCTCTGCTGCCACATCCCCAGGCCACTTCCAACAACTGTATGAGGTTACCCTCTACCTCCACAGGCATCACACAATAGCACTTATAACACACAGGTTATTACTCTCATTTCACACAAGAGAAAGCCAGTATCCCGAAAGGGTTTAAACTCAAGCACCCAGCTCTTTCTGTCACTCCCCAGCTGACATTCAGAATCAGAGGCTCAGGTCCTTGATTCCTAGTTCTTACCACCCAGAGGACCCTTATTATCCCAGCACCTTACAAGTGGCAAAAGTCATTACAACCTCACAAGTATGCCCAGAGAGCCAAGAACATCTTGTTCCCACTACCCTCACCTGCCCTCCCTCTGTCTCAGGTGACCAGGGCAGACTGGCTCAGGTGATGACCATGGAGAGGCTGTTTCCTCTGCAACCTCTTCTAGTCCAGTGACCTCTTCTCCAGCACACCAGGCATGTCTGCTCTCCCCTCCTCCACAGGCCTCTGCCCCTGCCCCCAAGCCTGGGGCCCTACGTGTCCTCATACCCCTTCCTCTCTTTCCTATTTCCTCAGTATAATAAAGTCTCCCTCCCTTTTGCTCTGTTATATCCATACCCTACTGTCTTCAAACATCTTCCCACTAGTTGGGCTGCGTGTGTGACAGGAAGGAACTGGGCAACATCTCCCTACCCACAGCTGTATCGCTTCACTTCAGTCTCTCCAGCCTCTGCTGCTATCTGAATGTTACCTCCAGCTAATCCTCCCCATTCCCTTGGGGAATAGTTTTCTTGAGGTCTGTTCACCCCTCACCAGCCAGGACTTTTTTCTCTCATCCCCATCCTTTAATCTGTGACTCTTGGGAACTCTACTCCCAATTTAAACATCATCCCCCAACCAGGTTTAGCGGTTTAAGGGAGGGAGGTTAGTGATAACATGCCCTGACCTTTGTGGAACAGTATACCTGCATGCAATGTATAAAGACTCAACATGCACACTGCTCCTTCAGCAGAGACAGCCTGCCAGGAGGGGCCCCAATCACAACCTATGGAGTACAAGAGCTGAAGAATCAACCACTTACTGCCATCTCTAACAAGTGGTTTGTACGTTAGAGAAACTAAACAGGACTGAGGAAGGCAGTGCTGAAATATGCTTTATCAAAGAGATAAACAGCTGAAGATGAAGAGTCCACTTTTCAGGTGTGTCCCCTAATCAAAGGAGCCATGGCATCCAGAACTAGATGAGGAGGGTCAGCTGACCCAGCTCTCCATCTGCAGATAGGAAAGCACAGCCCCAGGCTTCCCCAGGTCACTCAGTTGGCTCACAGGGTCAGCCTGCACATTATTTGTAAAGGTATTACAAAATGGACAAAGGGCGGGAGGAAAAGTGGTAAATTGGAAACAGTGTACAAAAGTAGAATTTAGCACCAAAACTGAAGGGAAAACTGTTTTTAATAAACATTTTAAATGTTTTTAATAAATATTCTTTTAGATACGTGTGGTGGCACACGCCTGTAATCCCAGCACTTGAGATGCTGAGTCAAGAGATCACAGTGAGTTTGAGGCCAGCCTGGGCTACATAAGCAAGACCCTCACCAGGTAGTAGATATATCTATTCTTTTAAAAGGCTGTTTTAGGGGCTGGGGATTTAGCTCAGCGGCAAAAGCGCCTGCCTGGCAAGCGCAAGGTCGTGAGTTCGGTTCCTGTTACCGGAGAAAAAACAAAAAACAAACAAAAAAAAAAAGGCTGTTTTACTTTAAAGATAAGAGTCCAAAAATTCTCCAGTACTACATTCCTAGGAAGTGGATACAAACAACTTAGCCACTTTTTAAAAACAAAGTACACTGCCCAGCACTCCAGGGACTTGTTGAGAGGTTGTAAAGCACAGTTCCAGTCTCCAATTCCCTTCTGACATGGTCTGACCACTGGAGCACCCATCTTTCTACACTCCTTTCTGTGGTGAGTTAGCTCATTAAAAATGGAAAGTCTGTGCAACTTTCAAACTTAAAAAAGAAAAAAGATCACTTCTGATTCCATACACACTATCCTGCATCATCATTTCCTTCTGTCCACTCTGCTGACATGGGGAACCTGGAGCAGGTAGCCTTCTGTGTCTGGCGGCCCAATTCTATGCTGGGGGCCTGGTGTACAGCTGTGATACAGCACTTACTACTTGGTCATGAGATCACCTGTGGACATGTCCTCCCTCCACCAATGAACCCTCAGGACCCAGATCCCAAAGTTCACTGAGCACCTAGCACATGGCCCACTCTCAACACATCTGCTGCTGCTGAAAACTCCCGCTTTAAAACATAAAAAAAATTTTTAAAAAAAGGCTGGGCCTGAGTCTCTCACCCCTGTCCATGCCTTTGCAGCCTCCTCAGTCTTCCCCTATAACCTCCATGCCTCTCTGCCCTGCGACATCCTCTCTGCAGGCCAAAAAGCTCAGGCTGCCAGGGTCACAAGACACCCAACAACTAGTGAAGGGAAAAACCTGAACCAGAGTTTCTCCCCAAATACCATTTACTTGTATGGTTTTTCTCTGAGTTAATCTAAAATGCAAGATCCTATAAATCTCTCAATTCTAAAATTTCCTTAATTCCATGGTTATATATGTAACATTGTTCAGCTAAAATGAAGTCTCAAAGGCAAACAGCAAGTGTGCTATAATGATCACGTCCACTCACATTGCTTAAGGATTTCGCGTGTATCAGTACAGCACTGCGCTAAGCTTTGTACACATGGTAGCTATCCTACCTGCAGCTGCTAGAGATACTAAGCCTTCTCTTTCCTATAAACACAGCTTTCCACTACAATGAAACCAGTCAAATAAGATTATCTTCTGTCTCTGTACTGTCAGGCTATGTATCCGGACACTGTTAATTTCTCAGTCCCACCATATTCCCATGGGAATAAAATGGGGAGACAGAAGGCCTCCCGACCCCCTTTCGTTTATGGGAAGGGAAATGAAAATAAGTCATGTCACCTTCCTAAGATGGGATGCACTCATGGCATGTCATGCTGCTGAGGAGTCTAGACTTACATTTCCAATTTTCTTTCCACTCTGGGTTGTAACAGTTCCTGAACAGTATCACAAAGTGGCAAGTAGGGCACCAAGTTTCTGCTCTGTCCTAGCTCAGAAGCCACTCTGCATTCTGGATGAACACAACCCCATTTCATGGGGTAGAAGGCACTTCAAGTTTCTAAATCTGAACCTGCCCCACCTAACTATAACTAGAAGAGGAACAGTTGGCTCCTGGCTGACATGGGTATACCTGGCAACAGTGGTTCTCAAAGTGTATACCTAAGGCAACAGCAGCAGCACCTGGGAGGGCATTAACATGTCAACTACCAGCAGCCACCTACCCCAAGCTACTTGCCTCACCAGTTCTGGGGGTTGGGGCCTGGTACTGGGTATTAAAACCATCATTCCAAGTGATTCTGATACACACTGAAATTTGAAAACCACTGGCTTAGGCTGATAAACATTCAAGGTCATGCAAACACCCAGCTGAACGAACCTATACATAAACAACTCTTTATGTAACCAAGGTGGCTCCTCACCAACAGTACTGTGGTGAATTGACAACTGGTCGTCAACTTGTAACACCCAGCTGAACTGAATCAGTGTGGTGCTTGGGTGTGGGGGGCCCACCTGAGGATTGCTGCCAGCAGCATAAGAGGCAGAACTGGAGAGGAAGAAGTTTAGGTGCTGTTAGGGAGTTGGTGGTTCTCCTAGGGCTGTTGGTTCTCCTAAAAGAGCTTGTCATGCTGGCTCCTAACATGAGCTTGGCTGTTCTTATCGTCAGAGGAGCTACGGACCTTGTTGTCGCTACAAATGGCTACTACGGTTCACTTTGGGAGAGCTCCGGTCCTCACTTTGAGCATCGCTTCCTGGCTCCAGAGGGGAAGATGGTGCACTGCTCAGTCTCCTGGAGAAGCTTGTTGTGCTGGCTTTCCTGATAGGAACTCGTCTATTCTCATTGTCAGAGGAGCTTGGGACCCTGCTGTTGCTGAGGATGGCTGTGGGAGCTCTGGTCCTTACTTTGAGCGTCACTTCCTGGCTCCAGTGCAGATCCCTCAACCTGCCTGCACAGATCCTTCATCCACCACTGACCTTTGGGCCTTCCCAGCACAGATCCTTGAAACAGGCCTGCATAAGACATTGTCATGGGTTCTTGGCCTCTAGTTAGACTCATAGGGGGCATTGTCATGGGCTCTAGGGCTTTAGCTGGACTCATGCAAAACACTGCCATGGGATCCAGGCCCTCAGCTAGATTCCTTTGGTCTTTAGTGTGTGGACAGATTTCCTGCATTCTCTTTCTATATGACTCTGAGTGACTATTATAAAATAATTCTATAAATTACATGTCCTGTATTAAATTGTTTCCCTTGCAAACCCTAACTACAAGTACCTATGCATTTTTGCCAACTGACAAGGGCCCCAAACACTGACCTCTTTGAGGGTATTTCTTCTACTTTCCAAAGCAAATTACTTGTGCCTCACTCTGCTGTCTCCCAAAGAGATACTATCACCTATTTCATAAGGATTAAAGACTGAGAAAGTATCTGGCATGAATATGAATCCCTATGATTACTATATTTCTACCAAAAGGTAGCACTGGAATTCTGGAATGGGTAGCACGCCAGAGCGCTGAGGGAGGACATCAGAATGACAGACGCTACCTGCCTCCACTGTCATCAAGTATTTCCTTGTTCATTCTTCAGCCTGAGTGTCTACTGCATGCCTATGAATTTGCAGACAGTGAGTGCTATAGGACTGTAGAGTCCCCAACCAGGTCTCACACATTTGAGAAGAGATGGGGGAGAAAGATGGTAAATATTTACAAAATAAGTCATAAAAAAGCTAACAGCTATAGTATGCTTACCTTGTGCTGTAGTTGGAATCATGAACATCCCCCTAAAGCCCATATGCCAAAGGCCTGGCTACCAGCCTATGTTGCTATCACAAAGCAGTACAATCTTTAGAAGGTAGAGCCTACTGGAAGGAAAGTGGTTATTGGGAGTGTGCCCTTGAAGGAGATAGTGGGAGCCTGGCCTCTTTCTGTCTCTTTTGCATCCCAGCCACCATTAGACAAGCAGTTTCTTCCACTATACACTCCCATCATGAGGTACTACCTCACCACAGGCCAAGAACCACCTGAGACAGAGCTCTTAATCACTGTAGTAGAAGTCACAGAAGTACCAGTTAGGAGTACCCACTGACCACCTACCACTGGTCCCAAACTAATGATTTTAAGACACTGAGGTCCAGGCACAAAATCACTCATGCAGTTCAATACAGGGCCCTTGGGCTTCTGACAAAAATGTTCATTATACTTGGTTTCTCCTCCCTTTTCTCTCCTCTCTAATGTAATTCCACCCAAGCCAAAAAACTCATAGAGCAGGCTTCTTCTCTTCTTGTAACTCCCCTAGCACCACACCACTTAACCCTAATTATATACCATCTGTCACATAGAGTTCTCTAATTGTATATTAGTTGTATATTCCTCCCCACTAGACTGTAAAATTCTTTGGAAGTATCCGTATTTTCTGAAAAATCCAATGAAACTAGGCAGAAGCATGGATTTGCATATGTGGACCTAAAGAGTGTTACACCATTAAGTGGCTGGTTTATTCATTTTGCTTTTCTGATAGTTGTTATCAGTCCTTAAAAGCAGATAAAAATATGAAGTTCACGCTATTTAAAACCAGTGTCAGAGCATGACACCAACATTCACTGAGCAGCACTGTTTCAAGGTCTGTTTTCTATATGTCTCTAACATTAACCCTTCAAAACCCCTCAGCAGCCTCACCAGGGAGGTGCTGTTACTCATTTTGAGGAAGAAGGCACTGGGGCCGCAAGAGTAAATAACCTGACCAACATTCACTCATGGTTGATGTGTGAAGAAAGGAGATTTTTAAAGACCTGTCCCAAAGCCCCAACTCTGCTTATCTTAAATTCTTCCTAAAATAACACATTACCTTTATTTAAAAATATATCATAAGATGGGGATGTAACTCAGTGGTAGGGCACGTACTTAGCTGCACAAAACCTTGTGACCTTGTGTTCAATCCCCAACACCCAAACTAATGTTATCATGCAGAGAAAATTGTAAACTCTATATAAAAGTTGTTTTAAAAGATGGGATGATGACTATATTCATGAATAAAATTACAATATCAAGATGAGAAAAAGGTCAATTCTGCCCATATGAGACTTATATCTGATGCAATGCCAATCACATCTCCTAGACTGTGTTGAGAACTTAACAGGCATTCCAAAATATACCAGAAGAACAAAGAGCCATGCACACCCAAGCTGAGGTCTGACAAAGGGCTAAAGTGAGAGTCTTTCAGCCCATATGAACAGGCTACAAAGCTATAATAAAGAAATAAGAATTTGGCACTGACTCAGACAGAGGACTGGAACAAAATAAAGGACAACAGCAAACAAAAAAACAGACTTTCATGAGGAATCTCAAATTCAGTAGGCTGAGCTTAATGGGACCAGTTTCAGTTTGGGATAATAACAATGTCTTGGAATACATAATGGTAATGGTTGCACAACAATAGGAATGTACATGATACTACTAAATTATACACTCCAAAATGGTTGAATTATATATTTTGTTCTGTACATTTTAGCACAATTAAAAAGAAAGTTTTAAAATCATATTCATATAAATTTCTATTCATATAAATTTCTATTCATATAAATTTCTACAAACTATAGTGCTTGATTCAATCAGAGGATAAAAGCAGGAGATGGAGTGCACAGGGGCTCAAGAGTAGCTTTGGAGTGATGGAAATGCTCTGTATGTTGACTATGGTGGTTTCACAGGTATGCACATCTGTCAAAAATAACCAAATTACACGTTTAACTGTCATTTAATTGTAGTTTAAGTGTAGCTCTAGATACAGCTGAAAAAGCAGACTCATTATGTACATATGGTAACCTTATGTGTGACAGAAGTTGTTCCAGAAAAAAATATGAAGGAAGAATATACTGTTTAATAGATGATATAGAAAAGTCTCACAAAACAGAAAGGAAAAAATAAAGCTGTACTCCTTTCTCATGCCAAACATAAAGATGAGTATCAAAGAAAGTAAAGCCCTCAAAGTGAACAATAAAATTAGAAAGATGACAGAATATTAAATATTTTTGCACTGCTATAGGGTGAGAAAGATCTTATTAAGATTAAAAATTGCTTAAAGTTACCACTGACAAAGTTAATAAGCAGGTGACAGGATGAGGTTAGTATCTAGAATATGCAAGAAACACCTTCAAATTAACACATTAGAAAAAAGTATGGCTGGTCAAGGAAATTGCAATAGCTAACAAATATACTAAAATATATTAAATAAATATCCAATTCACTAAGAAAGACAGAAATTCACAATAAAACAACCAGATTCCACTATATAGCCACAAAATGTTAGTAAAATTAGAAAGATGGCTAATGTCAGACACAGCAAGAATGTGGGGAATCAAGTAATCTCATGCACTGTTGCGTGCAGATAAACCAGCTCAGCACCTACAGAGGGTCCTTCAGCAGTATCTGGTAAAAGTGTGTATATCGCAGTACTCCATTACCCAGCCATCCTACTCCTAGGTATAGTGTATACTCTTACCGTAGTATATAAGTGGTTCTCACACTTTCCCCTGCATCAGGATTTCCAAGATGGCGAGGTTAAAACACAGATTAGTGGGACCTACCCCTAAGGTTTCTGACACAGCTCTAGAATTTGCATTTCTAACAAATTCCCCAGGTGATACTGATGCGCTGGGTATGGACCACACTTGGAGAACTACCACCCTCGAAATACTCTCACATACATCATTAAGAAAATAGAAGCAGGATGCTCATTACAGCACCTGTGGAAATAAGCATCCATCACTTGGAAAATAGGTAAGAACATGTAGTAGACACACATCTGACCACCCCTACAAAGCAGCAGCCATGGCCATGCAATTGGATAAACTGTAACAGTATGGATCTCACAAATAAAATGTTGAGAAAAGGTCTTTCAATTTTCATGAATTTCTCAAAATGTCAAATGAAGAAGAATGAAATCAATTCCACTTATGCAAATCAAAAACACAAAATTGCTCAAGAACTTTAAAGAATACATACATACCTAAGGGCATTTGTAACACAGAAGAGAGGTCTCATCTGACAGAAGAGGGAACCGATCTGGTGCTGAGAACAAGACAGGCTAAATTGATTCTCAGCACCAGAAGTCTAAAAGGTAAAAACTACCAAGTTCTCTAAATCCTCCCTCACCTGCATTCACAAGCAATAGCTGTGTTAGCTCAAGCCTCCAGTAACTACATCATTAGAAGACAGATCAATTGGCACTGAAAATGGAGGGGACTCTCTCTGAAATACAGACCTTGGGTGATTTCAATCCCCTGGAATCCAACCTGTAACTGTGACCTAATTTCCCTCTTTGACATTAACTGCAAAAGAAGTTGAGATACTTGGTTTTTGACAAAGGGTGTGTGTCTTTTGAGGTCTGTTCCACACCTCCATCCCATGTATGACTCTGTGTCTGTGGATCTGTGTGTATCTCTCAGTATTTGTTGCTATGTATGTGACATGTGGTATGCCTGTATGTGGAGATACAGATTTGGGACAGGGAAAATGAGACTGGTTCATCAGCCATTTAATTCAGTTTTACTGAAACCAGAAGTGACCAGTCAATTACAAAACCAAGACACCTCCTAGCTCCCCACCCACTACTGCCTTCTCTTCACTTTTTTCACTCTCTGCTCCACCTCCCATGTCCAACTGGACTGATCCAAAGTACGGTCTTTCTGTGATTAGTAGCTTAATTAAGGTAACAAACTTGGGCTGGGGATTTAGCTCAGCGGCACAGCACCTGCCTAGCAAGCAAGAGGTCGTGAGTTCGATTCCCGATACCAGAAAAACAAACAAACAAACAAAAACCCAAACTTTACAGCAGACTTCTTGAATACAGTAAGAGACAAGAAATAAGCATTTCTATTCCTGCCCAAAAGCCTTTAACAGAAAAACCAAAATCTTTAAGATCAGGCATTCAATGAAAGTTCCTCCAAAAGAGACTGTTTTGACTACAGCTACCATCTAAAAAAGCAAAAGGAAAACCATTCATAATCTGCCATGCCCACATAGAGGCACACTGGCCACTGCATTTTCAAAGGGCTACTGACCAGGAAGCCATATAAAAAGATAGGAAGTGTATTGGATAGTAAGAAATTAAAACTACCACTGACTAAATTTATGTAAGAAAATGCACACATCTTTCTGGCTAAAACTTTAATTTAAATAAACAAGCCCATGCCAGGAAAGTATGTCTTCAGGAGAAAAAGAAATAGCTAAACCACTAGAGGAAGTAACAGAATACCAAAGTAAAGGGCAGGAGAGTAAGCCCATATCTCCTCCCAGAAACGGGGGAGAGGGAACAATCATAATTATCCTTTTGTGCAAACAACCCAGAAGCTTTATTCACAAAACAGTTTCATTCTTTTCTACAGCAGCACTTTTCATGGAATGGTAAATGTTAGGAATTTGACAGTTTTTTGAAGTGCTTTGTAGCACATGAAGTTTTAAAAATTAAAGCATATTTGGCCAAGCGTGGTGGCACACCTTGTAATCCCAACAGTTGGAGGCTGAGGCTGGAAGACCACCTCAAATTCAAAGTCAGCCTGGGCGACCTAGTGAATTCAAAGCCAGCCTAAGCCACAAAGCAAGACCCTGTGTCAAAAAAATAAAGAAATGAAAAATGAAAGCATATATAATATGCCCCAGCAGCACTTTTTAGTTTACAAAAACTGACCAAGTCCTATCATAACAGTCCTTAAGGTTTTTGAGACAGCAAAGCACACTCATTTTTGACTCACACAGAAACTGCTGCAATATAAATATAAAGTCCTCTAACAAAACTTACAAATTAAGGAAAATAAAAGAACTGTATTTTGAAGGTAAAGTTGAATGTCTATCGTCAACACAGGCAACTATGATTATAAAAGCACACAAAGTTCCTTCAAGTGGCAAAGCACATAAATGATGCTGCATACTCTTTATGCTAAAAATGTTGACAGTGGAACTCCATTTACAGATGAAAAACAGGATGCTCACTCATACCTTCTTCCACTTTGAAGAACTTTGAAAATTTCAGCTGAGTAAACGTATATTGAGCACCACAAGGCAGGTACTGTACAAAATGCCAAGGATATGCCAATAAATAAAACAATGTTTTAATAAAGGTATCCCTTTAATGCCAATTTAATCCATACCATGAATTAATTTTTTAACGCTCCCAGACATTTTAAATAGCTATCAGCAATACAGAGTTACACAAACATATTTTACTAAAAATACAGATGTGTAGTCTCTGAAGCAGAAATAGAAGACAAGGGCTATCTGCAGAATAACTACTTAAACTATATGGTAGCAGCTGAGACTTCCTGCTACCCAGCATGTCTGAGCGATGCAGAGACAAGCGAACTGGAAGGACCAGGGCCTGCACACCTAAGTATGCAGCAAGATAAGGAAAATGAACTCCTAGAGGCAGAAGGAAGCTCCTGGAGGTTCCCCTAAAGCTAGCACCTACAACAGCAGGCGCAGGCTCTGCTGCCTGCCTGTTTGGCCAAGGCATGGCTTCGGAGCTGGAAGGATGCCACCTGCTGAATCACCAAACATCCCTGGGCTTCCCTTGAAGCATTGACCAGACAGCCACCCATCCCCCGCCGGCTTCTCTCGTGGACATGTTACACCCAGACGATGAAACGCCCAGCCCTCTGCCCCACACAAGCCACAGCCGCCAACCCGCCAACCCTAGTACTTCTGGGCTGCCCCAGGCAACTCCCTTCTCGGTCCTACGTCACCACTCCCACTCCTCTCTTTCTGCCCACTCAGTCCCTCCTGAATGTTCAGCCCCCACTCCCCATAAGGTGTGGGAAGAGTACAGCACATCAGGACTGGCACTCATCGCTATCACACCAGGCAGCCAAAGCGAAACACTCCCAAGCAGAGAGCAAAATAACCTGTCCAAACAGCCTTAAAGGCCCAGGCAGGTAAATGTCAGGAGAGCTAAAATAGTAGGCAGGCCCAGTAACACAGAAAATAAACTTCCTTTTCAGAAAGGAGCCTCCCCTCTTGGTTTCATAAGCGTGTGCCGTTTAAGTCTGTACTGTCTGAAGGTGAAAAGAAACATGTGAGAAGCACCTGCCTGGATACCTTCGTTCCCTCTGCCTATGGCAAGCAACCCTCACCTCAGTCTTTACTCAGGAGCGTACAAGCGTTAACCAAAGTCCAATCCGTCAGCTGAGCCCAGGCACCCTACCCAACCCACCAGTCGAAGCTTCAGGCCAGAGCTGGATTAACGCGGTGGGAGAGGCTGCCGATGTCGCTGCTTTGCCCTTGACAAGTCTCTCGGTACCGCGCAGACCCCTCGTTCCGCGGGAAGCCAGCGTCCTGTCGGGACCTCCAGTCCCCGGCTGCCCCGCCGGCCCCTCCACGCTTCCCCTCTCCACTGCCGCCAGCCCTGCGGGGAAGGCGCTCCTTCCAAGGAAGGGGGTCCCACCTGCTCCGTCGTCGAGGGCCATCGAGGGTCCCTGGTGGGAGAATCCCCGAAACCGTGGCCGCCTGGCCGGCTGCGACGCGGCCGGGGTACCAACTGTCACGCCGCCGCCCGGGCGGTGGGGGGAGGGCTGGATCCGCGGGTCGGCCCCTGCGCGACTGCGGACGCAGGGCGGGCACAGCCCAAGGCCCCCACCACAGTCGCTCGCCCCGACAGAGCACCCGGCAGCCTCCGGGCTGCACGCAGCACCACGGAAAAGGTGGCCACGGCCGCCTCCGCCTTCCTCCCCGCCCCAACTTGGCGGGGGCCCCGCGGGCGGCCCGCCCCTTCGGCCTTACCCTCCGCGAGAGAAGAGGCCGCGCCCCGAAGCGCCCGCCAGGTACACGGGCGACAGGGCGCCGGCTGCGCTCACGCCCCCTC
>NW_004955425.1:5483168-5506332 GCF_000276665.1 Chinchilla lanigera | reverse complement strand
GCCCAGAGCCACGGCCGCGGCTCCGGCCCCCGTCTGAGGGCTGCGGGGTTCGGCCCGGCAGAGCTCCGGCGGCGGTGGCCTCGGCTTCTCCCCAGGGCCGGATGTTGGACAGAGGGGTCCCCTTGTATCAGGCAGCGACTCCGCTGCTCCTGCCGCCTCCCGTTCTAACCGGTTCCCGGGGAAGAGCGCGAGGTCCGCGCCGCGGCCGTCGCTGCTACCTACGCGCAGAAGCCGGCCCTGGCCTGGCCGCTCGGACGGTGACGAGGTTGGCTCCCGGCAGGGGTCACCGGGCCCTGCTACTTCAGGATGAGCTGCCTGCCGGTCCCCCGAGAATGTGCAGCCCCACCTAGACCTACGGAATCCGGGACGTTTGCGGGCGGGATCCTGAAAATCGCCCGACAGACGCTCGCGGTGGTCTGAGGGACGCTCTGCGTCTTTATTTTAGCGAGCCATACAGCGACACGTCTTCCTGTGAGGCGCTGAAAATTTAAAATGCGCTCTGCCCCAGGCCACAGTGAAGAGTCAGACTCAGAAGGAAGCGGTCTGCCCCAGTGCGGATTTTTATCACGCCTCTAGTTCTGCACTGTGGCTTTTTCACCCTGAGGACTCCGCTCTTCCCAGGGACGTTAGGAAAAAATGCGTTTGTCACGTATGGCTTTAAGATAACTGAAATTGAGCTCAACGATGGGTTTTGAGTGTCTACCGAGAGCAAAGGTCTTTGAGTTATAGTATCCCTGTCGGGTATTTTCTTTAGTTTACGTCTAAAAAATGAAAGAAGTCTTGCTTTCTTGTGACTTAAATTTTTTCAAACTAAAAAAACTACCAGAAATTGCTGTTTTCTCTTCAGTGGTCACTGTAATAGCAGAATGTGCTGTATGCTTTAAGACTTCTTAGAAGAAAATCCAACTCAACACCTGATGTAGACATGTCAAAGAAACTTTAATTTGATGCCCCCGTCCCCGTGTAAAGATGAATTGAATTTACGAAATACTGATAGTTCGTGAATGTAAATGGTTTGTCTAGCGTGCTCACTGTATTTTTTCCTAATTTTCTTTGTTTGAAATGTTTTCTATAAAACGCTTCATAAATGGCCTTACACGGGTAACTTTAGAATAATATATAACACATAAAGGAGCAGAGTATGTATTTCAATTTCGTAAAGAAAAAATAATAGACCATACGTAAAAACATAGCCATAATCACAGGAAAAAATCTAAAGAAAAAACAGAAGAACAGGAAAAGTAAATTCTGTAAACTGGTTGTAAGAGAAAAGAGTTGACTCAAAAAAAAAAAAAAAGAGTTGGCTCTTCTTGAAATTACAGTTAGTTATGATCCTTATGCCACCACTATTTGTAACTAAAAACTATTTAGTAAAAAGAATTCTTCATCTTCAGTCCACCGAATCACAAATAATCTTACCAGTGCATTTTTCAAAACTTTAATAAGCAACATATTGATTGTAAGTTTTAGGGTTCTTAGGCACTTAGAGTATCACACTCATTGCTGTCAGGAAAAATAAGAAACAAAAAAAAAAATTCCAAATCACATTCTGTCATTAAAAGATAAGATAATACAGTGCTAAGAACAAACACTTCACTTACCAAGACAGCTATTCTGAAGTTGGTCTGGTTCTAAATGAATGATTTTCCATCTAGAGGAAGTTATCTATTAAAAATAGGCTTTTATCCAGTAGACCTGTAAACAACAAACCATCACTCACAAAGCCTTAAAAAGTTCAAATAGTGCTCAGGGAGCAAGGAGTTTGTGTATCCATGGAAATGTGTCTCAGAGGAATACTCCAGGGCCACAAAGCCTCAATGGCAGGGGCAACACCTCACACACTCGCCTCAGCCTTTTGAGCTCCTCTAGCCAACCCACAACCTGGGTGGCAAACTAAAGTTGACCGTAAAAGCCAGCTGCAGACAAGTCTGTTTGCAAATACAGTATTTGCCATGAGGCTTAGATCTAGTGATAGTCAACCTTCTATGTTCATTCCTGTGTCCCTGGATAGGATTGCTGGCCTCAGCACTTGGCTTCTATTGGTCAACAAGAAACTGGAACATATTTTACAATAATGCAGCTGAAGCTTGGGAAGAGATAGAAATCAGGAACTGGAGTATTGACAGGAACCCAGGAAGTGTCCCTCTGTTTATCCTGTACTGCTTATTCTAGGTCCTGTGGTCCAGCTTCTCTCCCTTCAGTTCACATAGTAAAAAAACAACCACTTGAGAGCTCTCAAGTTTATATCTCTTCCACAAAGTAGCAGGATACTACCAATCATGGTTTGGGGGATATTTTGCAAGGGAGAACAGTATAATACAGGACACATATTTTATAAGATTATTTATAATAGTCACCCATAGAATCATATACAAGGGAGTGCAGGAAATCGGTCCACACACTATAGACCAGGAATCCAGCTGGGGGCCTGGATTCCATGATAATGTCCTACATGAGTCCCGCTGAAGATCTAGAGCCCATAACAGTGCCTCCCATGAATCCAACTGGAGGCCTAGAGCCCATAACAATATCTCATGCAGGTCTGTTTCACGCATCTGCGCTAGGAAGGCCCAAAGGTCAGTGGTGGAATCTAGGAAGTCTGTGCCAGTGGGATGAAGGATCTGTGCTAGCAGGTTCAGGGATCTGCACTGGAGCCAGAAAGCAATGCTCAGAAGAACTATAGAGGTCCCCTGAAAGGTACCACAGCCACCTTCAGCAACGGTGGGGTCCCAGGCTCCTCCCATGATCAAGATGGCCGAGTTCCCATCAGGGAAGCCAATGCAGCAATCTTTTCCAGGAGGCTGGCAGTGCTCCATCTTCCCCGCTGGAGCCAGGAAGCGATGCTCAAAGTGAGGACCAGAGCTCCCCCAAAGTGAACCAAAGCTATTCTCAGTGCCAGTAAGGGCCCGAGCTCCTTGGAGGATGAAAACAGCCAGTTCATCAGGAAAGCCAGCATGACAAGATCCTCCAACAGAACCAACAGCTCCTTACAGCTTCGACCAGCTTCCAACAGTCTTTCTGAGCTCCCAACAGCCTCTCTCAGCTCCCAATAGTCTAACTCAGCTCCCAACAGCCTCACTACTTCTTTTCCAGTTCTGCCTCTTATGCTGCTTGCAAGTCCCCAGGTGGGCCCCCCCCACACCCAGCACCACGTTTACTCAATTCAGCTCAGGTTATAAGCTGACCACCAGTTGTCAATCCACTACACTATGCATATCCATTAATCCTCTGTCTAGTTGAATCCCTGTTCCCTGATTCCTCCTGGCCACTTGAACCAATACTAATTTCAAGACCCATGTCCAATTCCTTTTGTTTTTACAAAAGCACCTCGTCCTTCCTGGACACAGAAGGTCCCTATATAAGTATTTTGACAAATATTTTGATACAGCATAAGCCGTATGATGTCTTTTAGCCTGTATGTTGCTTGCAGGTACATCTTGACTGTCCAACTACATAATAGAAGCTATGGAAAGGATATATATTTTCCTTTGGTCTTTCAGAGTACTTAGCATAGGACTTGGAACCAAGGGGTCCATAGTGAATAGTTACTGAACTGTAATTTATGATTCCTACTTTTACTTCTCTATACTATGTTTTTGTATTAAAAGGGTAAAACATTAGAAATGGAACTCTCTTTGTTAGCAACAACGCTTCATAATTTTCCATGTACATATTAGACATTAAAATTAGACATTTATGACTGGTCACTAACCAGGATCTGATAAATCAAAGCCATTGACATAACTGCACTAGCTGGCAGGCCTGAATGGCATCATTGTCAACACCTGCCATTTACTCCTGGCTTAACAAATGATGTGTAACTCTGGGCAGGTTTAATTATTGTCTTTTAAAATGAGAATAATATACCCACCCTCTCTTGCTTCCCAAGAGTAACATAAAAATTAATTAGGTCTCTCATATAAATATGTCTATAAAATGTTTATAGGCAATTAGAGATAAACATATAAAAACAGGAAATGTAGTTCAATGTATTATGAATATTTATTGTTGTATTTTGCAATCAGCTTCCTTCTAAGGACAAATACTACAGCAGTAGCAATATTATACAAAATAATGAGTACATGTCTTACCCCTCAATTACCATTTACAGACAAGTCTTGGACTAGAAGTAATTGGAAAGCTGAGGCAATGTCCTGCACTAAAGGAAGGAAGAGTTACATAGTGCGATCACCTGAATTTATAGTTCTGGCATGAACTCTTCAAAGGCCTCAAATCTAGGCCATGCCACAAGGAGGACAGCAGTAACTCAGGACTGCCACTATTTCTGACACTTCCTTTATTTTGCATGATTTTGAAGAAGCACACCAGAATTATTCCACCAGTACCTTTACAGAATAGTATGCACAATACAATCTCTCCACTGCATTGGCACCTGAAAGAATGAGACACCAGCACACTCGGATATGGCTGGAACAATTTCATGAGAGACCTGCTAAACCCTGTGTATTGCAATCTAGACCAGGGTTTCTCAAACTCAGCTCTGTGGATATTTAGACCAGGTATGTCTTTGTTATGAAGCACTGTCCTGTGTGTTATAGGATATTTAGCAATACCCTTGGCTTTGGCCAACTAGATGCTGGAAGCACCCTCTCCTTACTTGTAACTGCCAAAAGTACCTCCAGATGTTGCTACATGACCCTGGGAAATGGGGGGGGGCATCACCCTCAGTTAAAAGCCACTAATTAAGAATCAGAAGAAACTAATTAAGTTGATTAATCATTTTTCTTTGGCATCACCCAATACTTTGCTTTTTCCTGTAGTGGGAACTGAAACCATAGCCTTCACACTGAGATACATTGCGAGCTCTCTTAAAATT
Source organism: Chinchilla lanigera (assembly GCF_000276665.1). Classification (NCBI taxonomy): domain Eukaryota; kingdom Metazoa; phylum Chordata; class Mammalia; order Rodentia; family Chinchillidae; genus Chinchilla; species Chinchilla lanigera. The sequence continues at coordinate 5,501,495 of NW_004955425.1, read as the reverse complement.
TTTTTTTGTTTTGATACAGCGTCAACTAAATTGCTAAATAATCCAGATTGGGCTTGAATTTATGATACTCTTGCCTCAGCTTCCCAGACTTTGGGGATTATAGACGTTTTCTCTATTTATATCTCAGGTACCTCTACTTTATAAAGTTTGAAACTTCATTTAAAATAGTTTTTATTGCAAAGCCTTTTGGAAAAAATGCTGACAAGCTATGTTCTACAACTAAATGTAAGGATAAGTTTTTGGAAATTTTTTTGCTGAAAATCATGGAAAGTTCCTTAGAATCCATTTAAAGGCTGAGCATTGTAAGCTACCTAGCCTACCTCGAATATGCTCAGAACACTTACCCTAGCCTGCAGTTGCATAAAATCATCTAATGCAAAGACTTTTTTGTGTAGTGATGCTGAGGATCAAACCCAAGACCTCACATATGCTAGACAAATGCCGTACCACTGAGCTGCAGCCCCAGCCCACAAAGCCTATTTTATAAGATGTTTGTTATGGCTTGTGCCTAGATGTCCCCACAAAGCCTCATGCAGTCATAGGTGGGGGTTTTGTACAGGTGGCTAGATCAAGAATGTGTGACACTGGCACTGATTCATAATGCAAAGCTAGGCTCAAAGGCACAAGGATTAAGGGTGTGAATGCTGCCTGCCTTAAGTATCCTGAATAAGATATAAGGGATAGAAAGAGCTGTGGTTGTGCCTTACTTGTTTGCTTTTGCTGTTTCCTGCCTGCCATAAACTGTTTCTCCTCTGCAACGCCCCTCCACTGAGCCACCCTACCTTGCACCAGCCAATTATGGACTAGAAACCTTTACAAACTGTGAGCTTAAAAAAAACCTTTCCCCTTGTATGGCAGGTATTTTGTCTCAGTAATAAGACAGTATTAAATATCCCACGTAATTTATTGAATAATGTACTGAAAATGAAAACCAGAAATGTGCTCAGAAATGTACACTTCCGTAGCACCTTGTGAAAGGGGAAACCTCACTTTTTCCCATAATACTTTACCTCTAGGCACCTAGACAATTCCAGTGTGCTCTTGAAAAACACTTCCCACACCAAAAATAAGAAAAATAAAGTAAAAAGAATACATTTCCGGGGCTGGGGATTTAGCTCAGCGGCAAAAAGCGCCTGCCTGGCAAGCGCAAGGTCGTGAGTTTGGTTCCCGGTACCGGAGAAAAACCAAAAAAAAAAAAAAAAAAAAAAAAAAAAAAAACAAGAATACATTTCCCACCAATAGGCAGAATAGGTATAGGTAGTAGTATAGAAATGGAAACTAAGTGCAATAACTAAAAGAAATCCACTTCTGGATTTTGGGGATGAGTCTTATAAATTTCACAACAAGCAATGTTTCAAAGCAATTGTTTAAAGCATTAGTTATTGTGCTCACACTATAAACGTTGCCCTAACCTTTAGGGAAGCAATGGGAGACAGTAGGTGCAGGGGAGGGGGCAGCAGGACAAAATCAATGCAAGCCCTAAGAATACCTTGGAATTGCCTGAATTCAATGTCTCTTGGCATCATTTTACTTGTTTATTAAGTGAACCCCTCTCACAAAAGGGGGATGTTGCAAAATGAGATGGGTGGGGGCTCTGCAAATTTCATTATTAGGTCAAAGACTGGGAGGTCCCTTTCCCCAGCTTTTCTCATTTCTAAAATCTTTTTTCATTTATTTGTTACTGCCTTTAATATTTTTTAGCTGCATTTAAAACATTTTCTATTATTTCTGCAAGAGTAAGAGAATGTATCATTTCAGCCTCCTTGTCAGCTTCTGTTTCACTTACATTAAATTTGTTGATTGAGTGTGAAGACAGTGGCACTGTCATCATTGCCAGATTTTACACTTAGGGTCTAGATCTCCCTTGCAACAATGCTGTCATTGCTATTGTAATTTTGTAATGGAGCCCTGGAGAGATGGATATGAAACCATGGAAGGCAACTTATCCCTCCCATGGGTTCAGGAAGGCACCAAGAGACAGGAGGGAGATGCTGCTTTCTCATTTCTATTCACATATTCACTCATTCATTTGCTTCATAATACTTACTGGATGCCTCCTGGGTGGTAGGCCCTGAATTATGTGCTGGAGATATAATGGAAAGCAATAACTCCTGCCTTCATGGAGCCTATAGTCTGGTGAGGAGACAAATGTTAATCAAACACGTTAATGAGTGTGTAGTAGCCTTGGGAGATCATGATCCAATTGAGCTGGAGAAGAGTCTAGGGATCAGTGTTTTTGTTGTTGTTTTGCTTTGTTATCAGCTCCATATGTAATTCTAGCAGGCTTCCAGGGCTGGGAATCACTGGACTAGACCACACAAGTCACAATCAAGCACTGGTAAGTATTTTGATTTTTTTATTTTTTTTTTTAGTATTTTGATTTTATAAGAAATGGTAAAAAATTTACTGAGGAGAGGTGATATAGTAAAATTTATGGGGTTGAAGGCTTTTTTGCTTTTTGGAACCCTGAGGTTTCATGGGTTTTGTTGGTTATATAGATTAATGAGTTTTATTTTGGTAGATTTGAAAATGCACATAACATATTGATTATTTTTACCCCCCTCATGACCTTCCTTGTCCCCTCCCCCAGTTTCACACTTGGAAGGATTGCATTGCATATATTTTGCTTATATCTTTGACCATACTACCTGTCCTTATACCCTTCCCCCTCCCTCTTATTCCCTTCTACTTTCTTTAGAGAATATGGGGATTTTTTAATATCAATTTTTTTTTGTCTTTTTGAGACAGTCTCACTATGCAGCTTAGGCTGGCCTTGAGCTCACTTTGTAGCCCAGGCTGGTCTTGAACTCACAATGATCCTCCTGCCTCAGCCTCCTGAGTGCTGGGATTACAGGTGTGCGCCACCAGGCCTGGCTAATATCAATTTTTTAAATTTTGAAATAATTGTAGATTCACATGCAGTTGTAAGAAATAATACAGAACAATCCCAAGTATCCTTTAACTAGTTTTCCCTAATGATAATAATGCAAAAATATAGTATGATGTCACAACCAGTATATTGGCTTTAATACAAAATAAATCTTTTCTTTTTTCCTTTCTTTCTTTCTTTTTTTCTTTCCTTCCTTCTTTTCAACATCTCACTATGTCCTCCAGGCTGCCCTTGAGCTCACTATGTAGCCAAGGCTGGCCTCAAACTCAAGGTGCTCCTGCCGCAGCCTCCCACATGCTGGCATTGCCAGTGTGTACCACCATGTCTGGCTGTCATTTTCACCACTATTGCCTTTTTAAAGCTAGTTTATTTCCCCTCTACCTTTAACTCCTGGTGACCATTCATTTGTTCTGCATTTCTATAATTTTGTTATTTCAACAAAGTTATATAAATGGAATTGTGTAATAGGTAATCTTTTGGTATTGACTTTTTCTCCTATCTGCAAAATTTTCTGCTGGTCCATCCAGTTAGTTGCAGGGGTCAGTAGTTTGCACGACACACATCTTTTTTTTCTGAGTAGTAATAATCCATGGTATGATTGTAGCATGGTATGTTAGTTTGTGTTGTGTTATTATAATGAATTATCAGAGGCAGGGTACCTTATAAAGAAAAGGAGTTTGTTTGGGCTCACAGTTCTGATCCAAGGTCTCAGGAGTACATCTGATAATGGTGTACAACTATATGCATTGGAGATTGAACCTCACACTTTCCATATGCTCCATAAGCACTCTACCACTGACCTATATCTCTAGCCTTTTTTTTTTTTTTAAATTTTGAGACAAGGAGTCATTAAACTGCCTTGGCTTAAGCTGCCTAGGTCAGTCTCAAATATATAACCTTCCTTCCTCACTCTCCTGAGTGACCAATGCACCACTGCACTGGACTTTAATAATGGCCTTCTGAGTCCCAGGCAGCTCAAAGCATCACATATCAAGAGATAGGGAGCACACATAACACATGTATGTCTGTGGTCTCTACCCCTCTTCTTATAATAACATGACATCAATACTCAATCATGGGCTCCATTCTGATGACTTTAATCCTCACCCACTTCCCAAAGCCTGCACCTCTACACCCACAATGAGGTGGTTTGTTTTTGTTTTTGTTTTTGATTTGTCTTTTTGAGACAGGGTCTCGCTGTGCAGTTCAGGCTGGCCTTGAGCTCACTTTGTAGCCCAGGCTGGTCTTGAACTCACAATGATCCTCCTGCCTCAGTCTCTCAAGTGCTGGAATTACAGGCTTGCACCACCATGCCCAGCACAGTGAGGTTTAAACTTCAGCACATGAGCACTTTGAGGACACTTTCAAACCATATCCACATCTTAGCATCCAGTTTATTTAACCATTTGCATATTAAAAGACATGAGTGGTTACCAGTGTTTGGAGATTTTTAGTAAGGTTGCTATGAATGTTCGTATACAGGATGTTGTGCAGACATAGTTTTCTTTCTCTTGGATAGATGTTCAAGATGCAACTGCTGAGTTACATGGTCATCATATATAAAAACTATTGTACCAAAAGAAACTGTCAGGCTCGACTGTAACTCAGTGTGGAGTGTATGCAAGCCCCTGGATTTGCTTCTCAGCACCAGCAGAGGGAGGGGAGGATTTTCCCAGAGCAGTTGCCCCATTTTACAACCCCAACAGCAATGTATAAGTGCTCCATATTTCTCCTCATTCTTATTAGTGTTTAACACTGTCACTTTTTTTTTGTCATCCTAGACACTGAATCTAGGACCTTCACTCTGAACTATATCCACAGCCCTTTTTTGTTTTTGTTTTTGTTTTTGTTTTTGAGACAGAGTCTCATGAATTTGCTAAATTGCCATGGCTAGACTTAAACTTGTGATCCTTGTGTCTCAGCCTCTTGGAGTGCTGGAATTACACCTTGCACCATGACTCCCAGCATCACTACTTTTTATTTCAACTATTCTGTTAAGTATATGGTAATATCTGTGGCTTTATTTGTAGTTCACTAGCAGCTAATGATGCAGGACATCTTTTTGTGTGCTTATATATTTGCCATCTGTATATACACTTTGGTGAGTGTCTCTTCATGATTTTTGCTTATTTTCTAACTGGATTATTAGGTCTTAATGTTTATCTGTTTGTTTCTTTGTTTGTTTGTTTGTTTTGAGACATACTGACCTCAAATTTGCTATGTAGCACAGGCTGGTTGCAAATTGATGATCCTCCTGTTCCGTACGAGGATTACAGGTGTGCACCACCACACCCAGTTTAATGTTTGAGAGTTGCTTTTATATTCCATATACTAGTCCTTTTGGTTAGCAATTTTCCCCTGCTTTCTGATTTCATTTTTCATTCTCTCAGTGGGGTCTTTCATAGAGCAGTGTTTAATTGTGGTATAATCTGATTTACCAGTTTTTCCTTTTAGGGATCATGGTTTTGGTGTCAAGTCTAAAAGTTCTTGTCTAGTCCTCATTATGAAGATGTTCTCCTATGTGTTTTACTAAAACTTTCATAACTTTAATGTATTACATTTAAGTAATTAATTGTTCTGAGCTCATTTTTATATAAGATACATGTCTTAGGTTGATGGTCACTAGATGTGTATTTCAGCATTGGGGGTTGACAAGGGACCCACCAGTGTTAGGCAAGCACTCTACCACTGAGCTGTATTCCCAGTTCACCTTGAAATTTGCCTTTTTGCTTAAGGATTGATCAATACCATTTATTGAAAAGGCTGTCAATTCCTGCATTGAGTTTCTCTTGCACCTATGTCAAAACATCAGTTGTTTATTGTATAGGTCAATTTCTTCTCTGTTCTATTGACCTACGTGTCTATTCTTCTGCTGATACCATACAATCTTGATGACAGTAGCTATATAAGTCCTAAAATCCTTGAAACCAGGTTGACAGGTTTCTTTTGCATTATTGTTCCTCTTCAAAATTATTTCAGCTTTTAGTTCCTTTGCTTTTCCATGTACATTTTAGCATAATGCTGTCTATATCTATAAACAAAAACTTGCTGGAATTTTGATGCAAATTGCACTAAACTATGCATTAAAGGCATGGCCCTCGGCTTGTTGCTACCCAGAGGTGGTGGAACATTTAAGAGATGGGGCCTAATAGGAGGTTTTAGGTCACTGTGGGCATGGCTTTGAAGCAATTATGGGACTAGAGTCCTTCTCACTGTCTGCTTCCTGGCTGCCCTGGGTGAGCAGGTTCCTTGACCACACAAGGCTGCTATGATATGCTGCCATATACCACAGCCTTGAAAGCAACAGGACCAACTGGCTATGGACTGAAACTTCCACAGCTATGAGTCAAAATAAACCTTTTCTCTTCTAAAGTTGATTAGCTCAGGTATTTTGTTATAGTGACAGAAAGATAATGCAGGTATTGAGAGGATGAAAACCTATTCCACCTATGGTGAGTAGATGTGGGGGATTTGGGAAGTGATTAGGATTAAGTCCTCAGGGTGGAGCCCTCATGAATGAAGCTAGGTGGGTATATAAGAAGAGGGAAAGAAAAGACCAGAAGAGGCATGCATACACATGCATGTTCACTGCTTCTTGCAGTGAAGAAACTATACTACTACTACCCCTATACTACTGCAGGACTCTGCCAGCAGGAAAACTGTCACTGTGCAGCCCTTTGACCCTGGACCTCCACAACTATGAGCCAAAACAAAACTCTTTTCTTTATGACTTTATTGGCAACAGATAAGCAATTAATATGTCTATATGGAGTGAGTGGCACATGACTGTGTCTAAGTAACTATAAAGCAGGGGTTTGCAGCCTTGGTTGTATATTCAAACCACCAGAAGAGATATAAAAAGTACTCATGCCCAAAGTGCACTTCAGAAACTCTTGTTCCAGTAATCCAAGGAAGGTCCAGTTTGGGCATTTATTTTCTAAAGATTCATCACAATTCACTGACTACCTAAAATGGAATTATTCAATTTATTTTTGTTTTATTTTATTTTTTTCTGGTACCGGGAATCAAACTCATGACCTTGCACTTGCTAGGCAGACGCTGTGCCACTGAGCGAAATCCCCAGCCCGGAATTATTCAGTTTAAAAGAAAATTGTCAGCAGCTCTGGGATTACCGCCAAACTCGCAAAGCTGCAAACCTCAGCTGGTTCTTTCATTTAGAAACTTGTAAAAATTTCAAGGTCCAGGCCACACCCTAGACCAATAAATCAAAACCTTAGGGGGAAGCATTCAGGCATCAGCTCTAAAATCTTTATTACCAAGGTTGAGAAGCAAGGTTGACTTTGAAGGATGGCTTTACTATTAGAAAGGTCCCACAAGAATGAGGGTTCCCACTGGGCATGGTAGAGCACTACAGAGATCCCAGCACTTTGGGAGGCTGAGGCAAGAGGACCACACATTCTAGCTTAGACCAAGCAATTTAGCAACTTAGCAAAAGCCTATCTCAAAATCAAATAAGCAAATAAATAGGGCTGGGGGTGTAACTTACTATGAAGGCCCTGGGTTCAATCCCCAGAACTGCAAAAAATAATTCATTAATTGTAAAAATCATGTGATGTTTATATTTTAGGTTCTTATGAAAACTGATAAATCAAAACATTTATTTAAATTTCTACTGATCCTCATTGCTTCAGTTCTATTAGCTGTCACTCATCACCTAAGAAAGGCTTATGAAAAAGACACTGGTTGCCTAAGAGTGCTGATCATTTCAGTATCTATCATCAGAGCTAGCATCCCATATGTGAGGAATCTCTGTCACAATTCATTAAGATTAAACTCATCAAGATTCTATTGTGGCTAAGTTGTGAAGCACACTAATCTTGACCTAAATTAGAGAATTTGAAGGCTATAATTTACTGCATGCTTGTGCAATTAAAGGCAGAGCTGTCTATTTTATAATAGGCCAATAATGAATAGAAGAAGGTCTCATTTTAAGAAAACAGATATTGCTATATACATGACCCTAATTAATGAATTTGCTAACAGCTCACTATTTTTAGGAGCAGCTAGCTATGCATAGCACTAAATCTAAAGTAGAGTTTCTATTTTCTAAAATAGACATTTTTTTGTGAATGAGTGATGTTAGTAGCACACCAATTTTCCGTGGGTATTATTTTGGGTTGCTTTTGTTCTGTTTAAAACACTCAACACACTTTATAATAACCCTGAACATCATTTTAAACCAAATTTATTCCAGTTCACTAGCTGGCTGTAAATATAGCTTCGTCTGTTTACAATGATGAAAACAAAAGAATATACCATTTAGCAAAGATATCCAATGATAGCTTAGATTTCAAATACAAAGAAAAGAAACTAGAGATAGAAATGCACTCCATTGTAATGTATACTTTTAACACGGATGACAAAACAGGGAAGTAAATCTAGATGAATGTGTGGTTTACATTTCCTCTAAGAGTCTACCAAGGTGTTTTGAGCCTCTTTCAACTTCTCTGCTGTCCAAAGCTGTCATCCTCATCTTTCAGTTCATACTTTTAAGAAGGGTTGAATACTATTTATTTGTACCTTACTAGGAATGTTTATTTTTTGAATGAATCTTCTTCCACGTATTTGTTTATGTTAAGACTTCTTTATTACTCTTACAATACTAATCTTTATTTTTTTAAAAAGTCATACCCGGAAGAAAGTGAATCAGACTGATCCTGAATCGGTGAGTTTGTCTGTACTCCCAGATGTCATTGCCTGGAAAAAGAAATACCCATTATCTACACTTAGCTTATATCTCAAAGAGAAATAACTATTATAAATCAATAGCATTCCTGTGCATGAATAACAAACTCACTGGAAAGAAATTAGAGAAACACCTTTCACAACAGCATTAAGAAAACTGAAAAACCTAGACATCAATCCAAGGAAGTGAAAGACCTATACATTGAAAACTGCAGTATCAGAAAAAAGAGCTTGAAGAGGATATCAGAAAATGGAGAGACATCCCCCATTCTTGGATAGGCAGAACCAATGTAGTGAAAATGCCCATGCTCTCAAAACTGTTATACAGATTAATACAATCCTAATCAAAATATCAACAGTATACCTCACAGAACTAGAGAAAACAATCCTAAAAATTCATATAGAATTAGGAGACACCCAGAATAGCAAAAGCAGTTCTGGGCATCAAAGACAAGACAGGGAGCACCACAGTCACCAATCTGAAGTTATACTACAAAGCTACCATGATAAAAACAGCATAATACTGGCAAAACACATGCATGCACACATGCATGTGCACATGTTCACACACACTAGACTCAGTGATCAATGGAGCAGAATACAAGGTGCAGAAGTAACTCCAAGCACAAGGACCGAACACCTTCACCTGAAAGATAGCCTCTTTAATAAATGGTGCTGGAAAAACTAGCTTTCCACATACCAAAGATTGAACCTACATCCATATCTGTTGCCATGCACTAAGCTAAAATCAAATTGGATCAAAAATCTAAATATAAAAGCAGAAGCACTTAATCTGCTGGAAGATAGAATAGATAAAACTCTTGAAGACAAATGTAGGCAAGGGCTTAATGAACAGGACCCAGATCATGTAGGAAATATTACAAAGTATCAACAGCTGGGATCACATCATGTTAAAAAGCTTTTACCAAAAGAAACCATCATCAGAGCGAAGAGACAATCCACAGAGTGGGAAACAATTTTTGACAGCTACTCCTCAGATAAAGGACTAATATCTAGAATATGTAAAGAACAAATCGGACCCCTCAAATTCAAACACCCAATTCAAAAATGGACATCTGAAATGAATACACACTTCTCTGATGAAGAAGTACAAAAGGCAAATAAATACATGAAAAAATGTTCAACATCACTGGTCATTCGAGAAATGCAAATTAAAACAACACTAAGATCCATCTCACTCCAGAAAGAATGTTTATCATCAGGAAATCAATCGATAACAAATGCTGGCAAGGCTGTGGGGAGAAAGGAACAACTTTCCATTGTTTGTGGGAGTGTAAACTGGTACAACCAGTTTGGAAATCAGTGTGGAGACTCCACAAAAAACTAAAATGAGAAATTCCATTTAACTCAGCTATTACTCTTCTAGTCATCTTCTTGAAAGTTCAAAGCATAGTACCAGGGAGATATATGCATAACCATGTTTATAGTAGCACCATTGTAATAGTTAAATCTTGGTATCAGCCCATGTGCCCATCAACAGATGAATGGATAAAGCAAATGTGGCATTTATATTCAATTGAGTACTACTCTACCATAAAGAAGGATAAACGTGAGTCATTTGGAGGTAAATGGATATATCTCCATACCATAATTTTGAGTGAGATAAAAAAAGATACACAAATTTAAATATCACATTTTTTCTCTTGTGGAGAAACCTGAAGAGAAATAAGAAGCAAAATGGAGGATAGATATTGAGATGTAGGAAGACCATGTTCAAATGGAAAAGGGAACAAGGAAAGGGGAAGGGAAAAAGGATGAAAAACAATGAATGAAATGGAAAAAATGGAAACAAGCTTTTGTAAATGGCAGGTGAAGGGCTGAAGGGAGGAGAGGGGAATGGGAAAAAGACAGAATTAACTCCCTATGATGAATATAAGCACTATGTATGGCAAATATGAACCAATAATTTTTTTGTAAAAAGTCACGACCAGGACACACATGCAGAATATCTTCTGAGCCCTGCACTTAATACCAATCAGAGAATACTATCTTCAATTCTGGCACAAGATCAAGCAGATTTTTGATAGGCACCCTAGAGCTAACATCAGAATGGGGAGGTATAAAAGATGGTGGCCATTGGCCTCATGGCCATTGCCTTCCTTCACAGTGGCCTACTCCATCTACAGGGCATATTTTCTTTTCCCACACTCATTTGCAGAATATTTCTTGTCAGAATACTTCTCCTTCTTTTCTCCCTATTTTTTACCTTTAATAAATATAAAACCTCTACATTCTCCACTTGTCCAATTCTTTGAACAGGACAACAAGAGCCTGGAAGTGACCCTTGGGCACACCAGTACCTGTGAACAATTCCATTATATTATTCACAACAGCACATAATTTAAAGCTTCTGACTTATTTATTTTTGGAATTTTCCATTTAATATTGTTAAGCTGTGGTTGACCACAGGTAACTGAAGCCACGGGAAATCAGACACCACAGATAAAAGAGGCTACTGTATTATTACAGCAACCAACAAAATAGAAAAGAAAATTCTCTTTATTCCACCCAAGTTCAGAGCATTGCTAGTTTTCCTACTCTGGGTTACTATAGCTTACCCTGACCACATGTCCTAGAGCCCATTTTACATAATTTGGTCTTGTTCTATTATTCTGGCTTAGTCTTTCTTTTTTTTTTTTTTCTGAAATTCTGACTGAAGAAAATCTTCATACCCAATTTTCATATTGGGTATACCATATTTTCCCATTTCTAGGTCTCTGCTCACTAATTATTCTACCTCTAATATACAGCCCCATCAGGTCTTCTCCACCTATCAAAAAAGAGAAAAGGAAAACATCCTCTAATTCTTCAAACTGAACTCTTTGAGGGACAAATGATAGCTGAGTGAAGTCTTCAGTATCCTCTTCATCAGTCATATGGCCTAGATTCTCTGCACGGCCTGAGATCTGCCTGCACTGCTGCCCTTGGAACACATTAGCACCACACATCTTTCACTGACACACACAGAAATACCTGTAGCTTAGACTATCCATGTCTAAAGCAAAACATGTGCTCTCAGTTTCCACAACCAAACTGTAAATTTCATTTGCATGTATCCCAGCTACCCAAAAGTGCTGAAGAATTTCCTTCTAGGCTATAAAGTCAGTGTCCTGCCTGCTCTCCTGCCCTTAGCTCTCTATGTTCAACTCTTTCTCTCATTTATTGATTTTAGTACCTTTCTTGCTTAGGTTTATGTGACATAATCCTGTAGGGAATCAAGTAGATGCTCCCAATTAGATTCATTACATGTTCCCTTAAGAAACGATTAGGAAGGTAGAGTCCCAAATGGTTGGTTCCCTCAGTAATACTATCAGCATTTTTGGGGTGCTTGCCAATACAGGTTAGATTTTAAATGCCACATTTACTCTTTTATCACCAAAGGATCCTTGGTAACTGGCAAAACAATGGCTGCAATTAAGCATAAAGTTGTGTTTTATTGAATGCCTTTATAAGACAATAAAGAGGAAACCAGAAATATGAATGCTCACTGAAAGTGTTTAAAGTGGTGGTTACTTAGTGCACGGACTCTGTAATCAGATGGTTCTGGCTTTAAACGTCACTACAAGCAAGAGGGGATTCAACATGGCTGAATAGAGGAGGAGCCATGTTGCAGCTACTCAGAGAAAATCAATTGAAAACACAAGTAATTAGAAGAGAGGGACATACATCCTGATGGTAAAATCAATACAAAATAAGACTTATAGCTCAAAGAAAACATAGACACAGGACTTTATAAACAGTGAACCAGCCCACGGGGCTGCCAATAGAACTACTGCCTGTGCAGAGCACAAACCACATTTTGGGAAGTTTTCAAAGAAATGATGGACTACAATAACGTGGCTAAATTATGCCACACAGGATAGATTTGGGATATAAGGCCTCTCACCACTTTCGCCTTCCTACACGCAGAGGACACTGCAGCCTCATAGCAAATTTCACCGGTACACACAGGGGCGAGTGATCAGGAAACTGCTCCCTCTATGACAGGCCACTAGGGTATTTTTGTTTTGTTTTGTTCCTGTTTTTCTGTCTTTTTGTCATGTGACATTGCAGTTCACTGAACCTCTAGTGACAACAAGGTTAGGGTCACCATTGAAGGCAGTGAAAGTAGTGAGTGGAACTGCACAATCCTTCCTGTCCTGCGATCAGTGGCTTGAAGGAGGGAAGCAGACATGTGAGATTTAAGCAACCTTGGACCTCTGTGGAACACTGAATGGGAGGCTGGCATTTCCCTGATGGAGCAGAGATTGTAGGGGTACTGAAAAGGCCTGGGCTGTCTCCATGGTGGCAACAGCACCCCACCCCCATCCTACAATAAACAGTATGAGGGCACAGAGAGGTGAACAGAGGAGGTTGTGCAGGATGGGGAGGAGCCAACTGTTCATGGGACTGGAAGCAGCCCTGGGCTATCTCTGTCAGGGTGTTACAGCAACTGAGAGAGCAATGCAGATAAATAGGGTAAAGAGATGTGGGCAGGAGGCTAAGGACATACAGAAAGTTGCTGGATGAACACTGGCCCAAGCTCCTATGTCTGGAGGCCAAGATCAGCCCTGTACCCAGCATTAATCCTCTTGCAGACTTGGCAGGGTCACTCAGCACAATTTTGCACTTTTGGACACTGACTTGAACACTACCACAGATGTGGAAACCAGAATAATTTTATTGTTTTTGGTTTGTTGGTTGGTTTGTTTCATTTCCCTTTTTGTCTTTCTTGATTTTTTGATATTTCCATGTGAGTAAACATTGTCTCTAGTCTTTCTGGTATGTTTCAATACTGTTTTGCTTTCTCTTTCTTTTTCTCTGCTGTCCTCTGCTCCAGTTCCCTAAAACTTGGGTAATCATCCTTTGTCCTCCAGCCTTGCTTCTACTATATTTCTCTTCATTTATCTCTCTGTCGCCTAGCCTTCTTAAATACATGCCCCCCCATACAGAGGGTAAAATCAACTCTATGAAAGGGAAACTCATTCCATACAAATTCCTGGCTTATGTTACATTTTGTTATATAGCTGTAGGTTTTGCTCTGATGGTTAAAGGTACAAAATTAATAGTTACCACAGTTTGTCGGTTTCCAGGCTGTGCTTGATGCTACTGTTATTGCGAATTGTACTACTATAGCCATGGTGTGATACATGTTATAACCAGTTGTTCTCCTTCATATGGCAACACAGTGATGGTCTGAGGTCATATTCGTCACCATAGTCCAATACCAGAGGACTGGGTGCTGAGTCAAATAGATAGCATTTCCTCATCCTTAATAAACTGGGAAGGTAGGATCTTGGAACAGACAAAAAGACCAAGAAATATCTATATCTATAAGGCATCTCTGAAGAATAGATATTTCCTTGATACCAGTGATAAAGCTACCTACCCTAAGCAATTTACAAGCATAAAAAAGAAACAAATTTTTAAAACCAGAAAATGACAAGATGCAGAAGCAAGATGCAACCCCAGACCTCCCCCACATCCAGGGATAGTCCAAGATACAATGAAGTGGAGGAAATCAGAAGCTACACCCCTGAAGATCCTGAAATGGTAGCAGTAAAAGTAATAAAATAGATGAATGAGGTTATAGAGAAAATCAAATCAGAAATACTCACTCACATAAAAAATGACATGACAAAGATAATGAAGGACTTGCCCAGTGAAGCTAGAGTAGACCTGTCAGTTATTTGTAAATACTGCACCATTTTAAATAGGGGTCTTGAGCAACAGCAGATTTTGATATTGCAGGTGTCCCAGAGCTAACCCTATATGTGACTAAGGTACTGTTACATATATACACATACACACACACACACACACACACACATTCACGCACACACACATTTCATACTTTTCTGAGGGCTTACTATGTGATAGGCACTAAATTAAGACTACATCTTCCTGAGAAACATGTATATAAATGCAAAATTTCCCAATGTAAGAAATGAGATGAATGTAAAAACAGAATGTAAACTTATTTAAGTAGGTTTCATCTGTTTGCAAGTTAAAGTAGGTTGTTAAAGACAAGAGACTTTTAACTACCCCCCTTGACACTTGAAACCTGCAGAAGCTTGAGTTGAAGCACATTTACCAGTGAACATGGAACCAAGAATGTTCCAAGCATTGATAATAGGGAATGTTGAATAAGGCTCTGATGTCTGCGTGAAAGTATTGACTTTCTCACTGGAAGCCCTTACTATATTATATAATTCAATTAAAAAAGCAAGTTCTCTTTAACATTTTGTGATCAATTTTAATATTTTGTGTTTATCTTGCTTTAAAAATGGGAATGAAGATAGCTATTATATTTTTTTAGTTTGACAGGGCAGGCAATAATGAATGATACTCACTTGAATAGCAAGCCTTACTTTTAAAACCCAAACTCAATCAATACTATGATTTATGAAATTTATTATCATAACATATAGCATATAAAATATTCAGCATGTTCAGCATTTCATGCATTTCAATCATAGTAATCTATTAAGATATAATAAATAACAAGAAATGCCACCAACAACTCCCTCCTGCAAACAGTACCTATTGAATCCTTCTTAACTATTTTATATAGTCATGAAACTTGAAAATTGCCTCAAATTAGCATAGGCATTCACACATTATTTCTACTATCAACTAAAGAATTGCCACTGTAACAGTTTCTGAGTACTTTTTTATACAAAATGGTTGTTACTGACAGATTTTAAAGTATGTAATTTATTTCAACACGTGTCCTGTTATTTGTAAAAACTCTCAGGACTGAAGAATGAAGGTTTAAAAATTATTTATTTTGTCTCTTAGTGGGATACACTTCATGGAGAATAACTAATAGCATTGTACAATGGCCTGTAAGATTGGGAATTATACCATTGTGATAGAAGGGAAATAAAAGATCTTTTTTCTATACCAACACCCCCATAAAAAGGGAAGAGCAAAACCATGAAATGAACTCACTTGGACTTGATTGTATATTTTGATTTTTAAAATTTTATGATGCAACATCTTGCAAAACAGGACATATACCTAAAAAATCACAGTTGGCCAGTTTCTGCATACCCCAACTGTGCCTTGTAAGCATGTCATGGGTAGCAGTCAAAAGGATTGAGAAGCTGGTTGTGTAGAACACAAGGGTTGTAAATTGGCACTAGCTAGTGTGGGTCCTTGCTTCAGTAATAATGGAAATTAAAACTGAGGCATTCAGCATAAAGTTACTGGAAAAAAGCTTTAACTGAAAAATAAGAGAAAAAAATGAGTGGATATGGGGCATAGCTCTGACAAAGATGAACCCCGGCCCCTGATAAACAAGAGCAACAAGATAGTTTAAAGAACTGAAGAAGGCATAGATCTGAAGAGGTAAATCAGACTGGCCTGCTCACAAAAAGATGGACATCATTTTTCGGGATGTGGTGGTAGGCTGAGGTCAGGCCTGGCTTCATAGCTCCAGAGGAATCCTTATGGCTTAAGGGACAAAATTTGGTTTTCATGACATGATTGTTCTTTCTAAGAAAAGTGATCTCACTACGAGATGGTCTGAGAGGCTCTGCTTTTTCTGGAACCCAGATAAATATAGGGTTAGGATAATGGCTGGAAACTGGTAGAAATTGATCCGAGGGGTTCTGGAACAGGACACTGTAAGATCTGGTAACTCAATGTCCTTGAAAAGTTTGAAAGTTACTTTACTTACTGTTATCTTGGTGTCTTCAGTTTTAAAGGGGAATAAGATAGTTAAGCCTGCTTTATAAGGGAGAGGTAGGGCCCAGTCCATTGTATTTTTTTCTGTTTGTTTGTTTTTAAAATGGGTGGTCTAGCATATTATGCCTAAAAACATTCCTTAGAATCTTTGACCCTGTTTGACTTTCTTAAGGTCAGGTTTCTGCCCTTTACTTTATATCTAAACTAATTTATGGGCTTATTGTTTCCTTAAGGGATTAAGGGTTTAATGGGCCTGGAAGAAAAACAGCGTGAACAAGCCTAAAGTGTACAGAGAAGATAACTTTGTGTTCTGAAGTTGCAGTCTTCTTAAAGTATAATTTTTTAAATTGTCAGGCATGGTGGCCTCTCTGTAATCACAAGAAGGGATGAAGCGGTTGACGAAGGAAGATTGCTGCAAGTTTCAGGCCAGCCTGGTCTACATAGAAAGACCATATCTCACAAAAACAAAACAACAATATTATAATTTTCCTTGTCTCCCTTCTTTATCTTTATTTCTCCTATTCTACCTCATAGCTTCTTTTTCCCAGTTTGATCCCTTACTCTTCAGGGTTGTACAGGGCTTACAAGTCTATCTTCTCGTGGTTGTTTTAAGCTGGGGAGATGTGCTCACTCTGCCTGTCCAGGGATCAAAGGTCTCACTCTAAGTGAAAGGAGATATAGCAAAACAGGTTTTATTGATTGATAACTATCATTTTTGATAGCCTGGAAAAGCTGACAAGGATAATTGCAAGTCATTTACCTACAGGCTTCACTGTACAACCATGTTAAATAAGGACCAAAAGTTGAAACTAAGATATTGGTAAATAATGGCTCCCGTGTTCTGTAAACGAGACCATAGATACCAGCCAAGAACATGCTTGAATAAGAAGGAAGTGGAAGGAAAAGGAAGTGGAAGGAAAAGGAACTGAAGTTATCCATGAATATGATCTGACCGTAGTGCAATGAAATTGGAAATTAATGGCAAAAGAAACTTTAAAAACTCCATAAACACATGGAATTTAAATAACACCCTCCTAAACAACCAATGGGTCACAGATGAAATTAATGAAGAACTTAAACAGTATCTACAACTAAGTGAGAATGTAGACACAACATATCAGAACCTGTGGGACTCAATGAAGCAGCCCTAAGAGGGAAATTTATAGCTGTGCATTCTCATATCAGGAACATAGAGCAAGAACAAATAAACAACCTTACGTTGCACCTCAAGCTTCTAAAAAAAGAAGAGCAAGACAAGCCCAAAGCCCATACAAGGGAGGAAACTATAAAGATCAGAGCAGAAATTAATGCAAGGGAGACTTAAAAAACAACACAAAGAATTACTGAATCAGAGTTGGTTCTTTGAAAGAATAAATAAAATTTATAAGCCCCTAGTCAAGCTTATCAAAAAAAGGAAAGAAAAGACTCAAATTCGTGCAGTGAGGAAAGGATGAAATCACTATAGATCCTGTGAAAATTCAGACGAGCATCAATACCTACTTCAGAAATCTGTAGTCTCATAGGATGAAAAACAGAGAAGAAATGGACAGGTTCCTAGATACATATGAATTACCAAAGCTGAATCAAGAAGTTATAAAAATTGTAAATAACCCAATATCAGTTAATGAGATTAAAAATGTATTAAAAATTTAACAACAAAGAAAAGCCCCGGTCCTGATGGTCGCACTGCTGAATTCCACAGGAAATTTAGAGAAGATTTAATGCTAATACTCTTCAAACTCTTCAACGAAATTGAAAGTGAAGCAATACTTCCTAACTCATTCCTGGAGACAAGTATTACCCTGCAACCAAAACCAGAGAAAGACCCAACCAAAAAACAGAACTACACGCCAATCTCTCTAATGAACATGGATGCAGATATCCTCAATAAGATACTAGCAAACAGAATGCAGCAAATTATCAAGAAAATTATACACCATAACCAAGTGGGAGTCATCTCAGGAATTTAGGGCTGGTTCAACATATGCAAATCAATAAATGTAACACACCATATTAACAGAGCCAAAGACAAGAATCAC
>NW_004955425.1:5467653-5482588 GCF_000276665.1 Chinchilla lanigera | reverse complement strand
TGTACAGATTTAATGCAATCCCAATCAAAATACTATTAGCATACTGCACAGAACTAGACAGAATATCCCTACAATTCATTTGGAACTAGAAGAGACCTAGAATCGCAAAGCAATTCTGGGCAACAAAGGCAAGGCAGGAAACATTAAAATTCCTAATTGAAATTATACTACAAAGCTACTGTGATTAAATCAGCATGATACCAGAAAAAAAAAAAAAACAGACCTCAGTATCAGTGGAACAGATTAGAGCATGGACACCCAATTACAAAAATACTCACCATCTTAACTTTGACAAAAGGGCCAAACATGTTCACTGGAAGAAAGATAGCCTATTTACTAAATAGCTCTTAAAAAGCCAGATTTCCACATATTCAATGCTAAAACTAGACCCATGTCACTCATTATGCATTAAACTAAAATCAAAATGGATCAAAGATCTAAATATTAAAGCACAAATAGAAAATCTGCTAGAAGATAGAATAATTAGAACTCATGAAGATATAGGTGTAGGCAAAGACTTCATGATCAAAATTCTGACCACATGGGAATTATTCCAAACAATTAACAACTTTGATCTCAACTCATTAAAAAGCAGTTGTACATCAAAAGAAATCAGGAATAGGGTGAAAAGACAACTCACAGAATGGGAAAATGCTTTAGCTAGTTGTTCTTCAGACAAAGGACTAATATTTAGAAGATATAAACAACTGAAAAAAAACAATCAGATCTCCCAAATTTAAAGATCCAATTCAAAAATAGGCATCTGAGATGACTACACACTTCTCAGATGAAGAAATACAAATAGCAAATACATAAATAAATGAAAAAAATGTTCAGCATCACTGGTCATTTGAGAGATGCAAATTAAGACAACACTGAGATTCTGTCTCATTAAATAAACAAGAGCTATTATCCAAAAGTCAACTAAGAACCAATGCTGGAGGGATGTGGGGAAACAGAAACCCTTCTCCACTGTTGGTGGAAATGTAGACTGGTGGAACCACTGTGGACATCAGTGTGGAGATTCCTCAAAAGACTAGGAATAAAGGTTCATTTGTCAGAGCTACTCCTCTTCTTGATATCCTGCTCAAAGACATAAAAGCATATACCACAGTGATACTCACACACCCTTGTTCATAGTGGCACAGTTTGTAGTAGCCACTCTAGGAAACAGCTCAAGCGTGCGTAAGAACGGTCATGGCAGCTTCATATTTCAGGGTAAACCCGGGAAACAGAAAAATGGCCACCAGCAAATGAGGGCTTGAACAAGTTGTGCTTCATCCACACAATGGCGTGGGATGGTTCTGGTACGAACAAGCAAGCACAGCTGGAGCTGAGCTTCAAGAAGACTCACCAAGCAATATTGCTACTGAACCTCTACAACATGCAAACGATCCAGAAGTAGGGACACAGAGCACACGGTCTGTCTGGGAGCATGGGATGGGAGGACAGGAAGTGATAGCTCTGGCCACAAGAATGTGTACAAGGCTCCTTCATCAGCAGGGGGTGATGATATCCACAGCCTTGCAAAGACCTCGCCTGGCACTCATTGCCTGCTGTCCCTCTTCATAGGGTGTAATGGTACTGAGTACTACGGTGTGTGACTAAGTTCAGTAACTATGTGTAAATAAGTAATCACTCCAATGCATCTGAAAGGTAAAACCTGCTTTGAATCCTCCACGTGTAGATAGGCAGTGATTATAATTGTACACTTTTACATTTAGGAAGAAAAATTATTATGGACATTTGTGGTTTATCACAACACTCCCTATTGGAACTGCAAGAAAACTGACACCAACCCATGAAAAAAGTCCTCCTAAATTTGGACAGATCACTAAGAAATGATGTTGAGCACCGCACCTTCACAGAAAATGGACCCTCTGGAAGGAAGAACACACTTCACGACGTGCCTGCCACATCTTAGGTATCTACACAGTGGCTGCACTAAAACTTCAAAGTTCACCTGAGTCTAAAATCACACTCAGACTCTCTAGTTCTTCATTGCTGTTTCGAAGGAGCACACAGATTTGCTGCAACACAAAAAGAAAGAGAGGTTGTAGTCTTCTTATGCCGGGGGGAGGGGGGGCTCCGCTAAGGCCCCCAACACACGACCTCACTTCCTTGGCGACAGGTCCAAACAGAACTTAGAACCCTGTGGGCACTAGGCACCATAGGTTAGTGCCAACTGCCTTCCCAGGCACTTAGCTGGACACAGGCAGTAGTAGAAATGCTGTGTTGCTTTCCCAGGCCTCGAGGCACCAGCCTCAGGACCCCGCGCAGGGAAACCGTGTGGCAACGAGTAAGAGGATGGTTCACTCAGCCCAGACGCTTCAGGACACTCACCAGGAAGCGCCCAACGGTCATGGGCCACACAGGGCAGGGCTCTGCAGACCCAGGCCCCATGTACCCAGAAACAAATGGGAGCCCAGGACGGGTGTCCCTACAACTAGCGATCATCTGCACGGAGCCTCCGAGTCCGGTACAGGTCTGTCTGGACCTGACCAACACTGTGAGTTCCCTGCAAAATTTGAACACTCCATCCTCAGTGTGTTTGGGGGTGAGGGAGGGGGACAGTTTCCTGCTTGAAGTCAACCTGGACAGGCCCACGAGTTGCCGGGCCCAGAGCCCGGGGTCCCGTCACAGTCCCCCTGAGGAGAGGGCTGGCAGGATGAGGAAGGCAGTGCTCAGTGTTAATGCAAAGCCGGCAGAGTCATCTCCTGTCCTCCAGAAGTGGCAGCCTGTGACAGGGCTGACTGGGATGTGGGGAGCACAAGGTGATCAGGGGCAAGAGAGGGGCAGATACTGCTCAGGCAGAGCCTCATGCTTCCTGCCAGCTACTGGGCACTGTCCCAACAGAGCTGCACACAGGACACTGGTGTGGAGCACGTCCCTGGGGGCCCGTGGTGTCCCTACACCACACACGGGGATGTAGTCACAGCACATGCCAGCTCAAGCGCAGCGGCTGTGTGTGTGTGTGTGTGTGTGTGTGTGTGTGTGTGTGTGTGTGTGAGGGCCAAGGAGGACAGAGAAACCTGGGCAGCCAGATGACACCTCCAGTACCTCCTTCTAGGAGTGGAAAACAAAGCACCTCTGGTCTTGCTCCCAAAGGAATCTGGGGTTTATGTCTTCAGCCACTACATACTCTGTGCTTAGGCTCTGCCTTGGCCAGCTTCAAGGTCACTGCGCAGGCTGGGAGCATCAGAAGAGCGACAGGGACAGTAAGTCTCCGCACTTACTGCCATGATTGAATTCTATTTGCTTCTGGAACTGCGGGGCCCAGGATCTGTGGGGCATCTGCCTGAATGTCCTTCCACCCTGTCTCCAGCTCTGTACACATCACCCATGGGCACGGGTGTGCTCAATGAAAACATGAGACCCTGGCTACTTTTTCCTTTTCCCTGGCACCTGCTGTCCCCTAGAACCCACGCGGGCCCCGTAGATCACAGGGTGGGTCACAGGGTGGGCCCCTCCCCCCTCCCTCACCTCGGCTACATGATCCTCTATCGGGCTGGCAGTGAACTAAGCCACTCTGCCTTGCTAGGCGAAGGAAGACTGACCTGACCCTTTCTGGGGACTTCTCAGCAGAAACCTCTGCAACATTCTGTGTGATTTCCTCAATGGACCTGTCCCCCTAGGATGAGCATCTGTTTTCTCATCTCTACAAAGGGAGGCTGTCTCAAGCCTCACGGTTTCTTGTTCTTCGTGCCTGCAGTGATAGAGAACCTCTCCACAGCCTGTGAGCTGGTCTGCAAAGGCTAGTGTTTGGAGGTGTGCTCTCTGAACTCGCGCTTTTCACAGGAGAACCCCTTTAGTGCTGGGGCCCTCCCGTGACCCTTCTGCCACATGAGCCTCTAGGGAACACTTGGAGTGTGCCCTTTGGTTCAGCCCCAAGCCCTCCTGAGTGGCTATGTTTGGGGCGCCAATTCCACCTCCCCACTGTCTCTTTACAGAGTGGAAATCATTCGGCCGAGAGCCTGGAGGAGGTCTGCACCTTGAGCATGGTGCAGGCAGATGGGCCTCACACTCTGATGGAGCCCCTGGAGCCGGCCTTCCTGGGCAGCAGCTGCCCTAGCCCCAGCCCCTCCCTCCTGGACTCCTCCAGCGCCACAGACATTTCCAGCCTGCAGGCCCTGATGCTGGC
The DNA here is from genome assembly GCF_000276665.1 of Chinchilla lanigera. NCBI lineage: Eukaryota > Metazoa > Chordata > Mammalia > Rodentia > Chinchillidae > Chinchilla > Chinchilla lanigera. The sequence goes on along the minus strand of NW_004955425.1, from coordinate 5,478,447 downwards.
AAGGTGAGTCCCTCTCTCAGCAGCCCAGTGGCACGTGGCCACCTATGGATTCAAGGCTTGGCAAAGGGCAAGCCCCTCTCCCAGCCTCAGTGGATGACTCTAAACAGTGGGGTGCGGTGTGGAGCAAGAGCACAGGGTCCCTCAGGATGAAATGGCACCTTGATGCCAAACGCTGACCCTGGCCTTGGCCCTGCAGAAGACCTGCTGTGCTTCTTCGCACGGTGAAGCTTCCTTCCCCACTGGGAAGCTTGACCTCGCCTTCACTGTCACCTGCACTCGGGGCAAGCTGTTCTGATCATTTGAAAGGAGACTGCAGGCTCACTCTACAGGTGTCAGGGTCTTCCTAGAGCAGCCACCCTTTGGGGATGCCCAAGGACCTAAGGCCACACGCACATCACGCAAGAGCACATGGGGAACATATATCCACCAACAGACAGGAAGGCACACTATGTGTGGACACTTTCCTAGAAACACCGCAGATGCAACCAGCCCTGCCCTTTTGGGGTGCAACGCTATTTGAGGGCCAAAAATTCACCTGGACTGCAGAGTAGGTATTGCTCCCATTACGACGAAGGGGACGCTGTCCTGACTCTCTAGATGTGGATGCACAACAGCACAGGAGGAGCTCCAAAGGGAACTGGGAGACACACCGCTCCATGAACTGGAGAGTGGGCTCCCCCTCCTGCTGGTAGACTCTGACTGACCCCTCCCTTCTCAGATATTCAGGGAGCAGCGACCCTGTGCCCTCAAGTGCGAGGACACAGCAGATCCCAAGCTCTGTCTTCAGTGAGGTGACCTGCCACTGCGGAGGGGCAGGAGACCCCGTGTCAGGCTTCCCTGAAGGAAGGCACAGGCGTCACTTCACTAAGCAAGGACTCCCTCCCATAGAGCCTTCTGTCAACCTCTTGGGGCTGCCTGGGGCCACAGTGCCCCATTGGGCACCGGGAGGGGAAAGGATCAGGCTGGGCACCTGCACACACTGGGCAGGAGGCCTATGGGGCCGCCGTACAGGTGACCTAGTGTGGGAGGAAAGGCCATGCCTCTCACTTTGCTGCCCCTCTGCCTGCCCCAGGTCCACCTCTTCTGGCCTTGACTCCGCACTGGAGCTGCACTCCAAGGGGGATCCCCCAGCTGAACTTCTAGACCAGCTGGAGCCTCCTGAGCCCCCTGAGGAAGAACTCCAGGGTAAGGGCAGGGCTATAGGCCTGTGGGCAGGGCATGGGCCTTGGAACACACCAAAGCTTCCACATGCTGGATGACCCAGGAACACTGAGACACCCAGCAGCCCCTGGGGGGATGAGGACCTGGGGCCGTGTTGGTGCACACGGCTGTCTCTGGCAGGCAGTGGGAAGGTTTTGCCCAGGAAAGAACACGCAAGGTTGGTGAGCTTTTCTCCTCTTGCAGCTGCAGGGCCAGCTCCAGCCCACGCTCAGGTCCCACCGTCAGAGCTCGAGCCAGTTCCACCGGCAGCTCCCTCACCAGCTCGAGTACCACAGCAAGAGCCGGAACCTGGATCCCCTTCTCCACCAGCTGCAGACCTGCAACTCCCGGAGGCTGCACAGCAGGGCTCAGCTCTTCAGCTCTACCTGTGGGCAACTCTTGACCCACACCTGCCATTCCCCTGTCTCGTAGATTTGCTTTGCATTGTATCTCTTGCTATCCTTATTAACCAGAGCTATGTCAATGATAGAATTTAAATAAAATGTAAGGTTTAGTCTTGTTTAAAAGGCTTGCCGTGGCGTTAAGTGCATTCTCAATAGCATACAACTTTCACCGCTGTCCTGTTCTAGAACATTTTCCCCAATTCTGTACCCAAATGGATCTCCTCCCCTCTCTGTTGCTGCTAGATCCTGAACACCATTCATCTGATAGCCCTGTCATTTCCCCATTCTACACTTTTTCACAACACGGCAATCACATTGGCATTGGGTTACAGAACCAGGGAGGGACTGTTTCAGCTTGCTTTTTCTAGATATGGAACATTCTAAGTAGATTTTTCAAGTATTTCTCATCACATATTCAGGAGATTATCCAGTTCTTTTTGTCAGACAAGAAATATTTATGGTATTCAAATACAGAATGCACTGTGACTGAATAATTAAAGAAAGGACATAATGCGGGTCATCCCACCCTGGACCAACAGCCTCCCTAGCGGTGTCCATACTTCCTGTCTTCCTTGTGGGGCTCGGATCTGTGTGATTTTGTTGCTGCATGGGGAGTGTGTAGGCCGCAGCTCTCCTGTAGTCCTCTGTACGCCCTGGAGACATGGTCCTGTCTAGCAGGCCTCTCCATTGGCATTTTCAGAGGCCGTGATACACAAGTGTCTCAGCAACCTCTGCTCTGGACTTTTTCCTATCTTTCAGCTCATACCAGAGCTGACGGAAACATCTGCCACCATAAATCGCATTTTCCATGATGGATTCCTAGCAGTGGAGTTAGTGGGTCACAGTCACAGAAGTGGGGACAGACATGTGCTCACCTTACAACTGTATTGTTCAGACTGCAGGAAATTTTAAAACAGAGAAAGGAGAAGAAAGACAGAAAGCTTTTCCTAATCTTAGTGAAGTGTGCACATGGTAAGATTATCAGTGAGCAGACATCTCTGTAGTGATTGGGCCCTTCCAGGACTTGTGAACCAGTGCAGAAAGTGTGATGGTACCTAAAGTAGGGGAGAGCCAGGTGTAGAAGCTAAGGGCACTTCTGCCCAGTCCTTTTTCAGAACTCTGTGGAGAAGGGTTTTGATCAGCTTATACCAATGAAGTGGGCGTGTAGGCCTGGTTCATCAGAAGGTCGGCCTTTATACCCCCTCTCAAGCTTGTCTTGGCTCTTACGATGTATGTACAGGTTCAGAAGTTCCCAGACTGCCCTGTGGCCGGTGAGGTAGCGGATCAAATTATCAGCTTCAGAACTTGCTATAACAGGGCCTCTGTGGCAAGATAACTATAATACCAAGGCTGGAGGATGTAGGCAGACAGGGTCTGACTGAGACTTGGGATCTGCCGTCCTGAAGCATATCAAGTGGAGTGAGTCTGCACTGAGGAATATCTCCATCGGTAGGGGAGTCACCATTGCAAAGCTCCTGAAATATGACTATGCTAGCTACCCTATTGCAGAGGTTGGGCCTAACTCAAGTCAAGGCTCATCTTCTCTACCAGAATGAAGTCCACATGCCTGGATATGATCTGCTAGAGAAGTGGGAAGTGGGAAAGGATGAAAAGAAAGCTGACTCATCTATTCCAGATGGGAGGGGCTGGGGATTTAGCTCAGCGGCACAGCGCCTGCCTGGCAAATGCAAGGTCGTGAGTTCAATTCCAGGTACTGGGGGGGAAAAAAAAAAAAAAAGAGTATTCCAGATGGGAAAGAATTAACTTTGCACTCAGAGAGATCTGGACTTTGTTCTCACCTCTTGAGATGTAATCTTTAATATTTCTGGATGGTCTTGTCCAATAAGCGTGTCGTTGTTACCTGAAGGTCAGCAGTCATGTCTGAGCCTACACTGACAATGTTACTGTTGTGGGCTTTAAGCCATGCATTATCTACTCGACATGTGGAGAGGCTGGAGGTGAAGGTCAAACAAACAAGTAGTCAACCATATCTGCTGGTGGTCAACTACACCTTTACGACCAACTTCCAATAAAAACTCTGGATATCAAGGCTCAAGCGTGCTTCTCCAGCTGAGAACGTTTTGTGTATGTTATCACGTGTCGTTGCTAGGAGGAGGTACCACTGTTTACAGAAACACTGGGAGAGGACATCCAGAGGCCTGCTACCTACAACTCTCCTGGAATCTGTCCACTGTACCTATTTCTTTGACCAATTTTAATCTATACAATTTCCCTTTCTGTAAAAGAGAAAACACTGAGATGTGTTAGATTTAATTATAAGGGCTAGCGAATTGGAGGAAGGAGAAATAAGAGAATTTAATCTGTTAACAGTAGTGGGATAAACCAACAGAAAACTGTTCCTTATTCCTAAATGTATGTTGAAATCTTGACTTATAACCCGAGGTAGCTGGTCACTAGGTTCCACTGTGTCTGCCTAAATTTAGGAATGACCTTTCTGGACTATTAATCCAAATTAATGTTCTCCTGTTACGAGGTGTTTGAGGTGTTGGAGTCTCCTTGTAGAGATGGTTTCTAGGTTCTTTCTGTCCTAAACAAAGAATTGGTCATGATGACTGGAAAAACTTAGTGAGGTTTTACATTTATTAAAAATAGGAAAAGGAATATGCTCTGCAGAGCAAGGGCCAAAAAACAGGAAAAGAAGTATACTCTATAGGGTGAGAGTGGACCACTGCGAAAGAGAGCACCCTCTTTTGCATCTAATACTCAGGCTGATGTGAAATCTAGGCAGTCCTATCAGAAACCTGCTCAAGTTCTTGCAAGAAGAATTGAAGACAGCACACTTTGATTGGTTCCAAATGGAGGGTTTCGGGAAATACTCTGAGCATGTGTTCTGGAGCTCTGTGCCCCACAGGTCGTGCCTACTCCCCCAGTCAGTGTGCCATGCCCTAATCTTGTCTCAGTCCTACCTCAAAGCTTTCCCCACTTCCCTTTGTCCTGCCTTTCCTATCCATAGTCAGTGTAAACTCAATGTAATCGATTTATGCTTTTCTTCCCCAAATTTCTGTTATAAAAATGTTCTTGGCTCTTGGGTTCAGCTGACATGTTTTCAACTGCTATTTTGTCTTGGAGCTGCTGGTTTCAGAACTTGCCCCAGGCCCTAGTCCTTTTGTAGTCTGCATCTGGAACAGCTCAATACATCATTCTATTTCAGGGAAACTCCATTTAACAGCTGTAATACACTAGTACTGTTAGAACAGCGGAGCTGAGGAAGTCACTTCTCTCCACCCCTTTGCATCTGGACAGCACCTGAGGGTCAGTCCTCCTTTTATTGTCCTAAGAGAGGTAGAAAATAATATAACTAAAACCCAGGAAATTTTTTTTTTAAATAAAAGGAGGAAAACATTAACAGACAGACAACATTTTACAAAATAGCAAAAGAATAGTACACACAATACAGAGTTACAAACAAAGTGGTAGGAAATTAACAATGCTTGTTGTATTACATATTGATACCTTCAAAGTAAACCCAGGAAATTTTTGAAGTTCTAGGCAAGAGCACATGTACTTTGGATCTCCTGGCCTGACATTTACCCTACCTGAACCTTATGAAGGCTTCATAAATATGCACTACATCTGATATGTAATTAGGATCAGAGTGAATTCTGGGACAAGCATGCATATTGAAATCCGCTAAAGATGAGTCAGTACCCTGTCAATCTTACCTAAAAACTCAGTGGGAGGTGCTTGGGCTGGAGTGCATATCCTTTAAATTCTGAAAGCTGGATTCATCTACGCATAGTGCCTTTTACTTTCCTGTTGTCACAGTGCCACTTTTCCACTCACGCCATTTCTTTTTTGTCAGCATAGTCTTGCTCTGAGCCTATTTTCCAATGATCTTCCATAAGTGTAGCTGCTTTTAACTTGACATTGGGTGTATGCTTTGCAATTCTTTGTGCAACGTACACAAGATCCTGGAGTCTATCAGCTGGATCCACCACCCAGTAACAAAACTGTAAGTAAAAGCAGAACACCTTTCCAAGAGTCACACCTGTGGATCTCGTAGTGAATTTCTGAAGCTACAGGTGACCTCTGAGACTGGTGATACCTGAGTATTCCACAGAGACTTTTTCACCTGAAAAGACCAGGTAGAAACATTGCATCCACTGGAGAAAATCAAGGGGACTGACTATTCTACTGAATTTGAGTGGTGCTTTGTAATACATGCCCTACTAGTGCAGCAAGTAAGGATTCTTTGTTATACCAAATAAGGTCTGCATGAAAGGGTCAAGGTTGGTAATTCTTTCTTTCTCAGAGTATAAAAGAGGGATATAAGCACTGTCTTAAACATTTTTAAATTTTTAGGTAAGGAACAGAAGTGCATTAGTCTAGCTAGACATTTTTATAAAGCCCAATTGGAGGTATTTGGAGAGAGCTAAGTTTCAGCTTATTTTAAGCACAAACTTGATGACAAGTAGAGGTGCATATCAACAAGGTGTTGACTCAAGCACAGTTGAGTTCCTCATCCCTGGAAATCTTGGCCGAGAGGTTGATGACCTCTTGCACTGAGTTTGTGTATGGAGTTAGAGTTGACTTTCAAGTTATAGGCCAGGCTGAGGGGCTGTGACTGGGATGTAAAAAAACAAGGCCAAATATCAATAATTGGTGGTGATACAATATATAGATATATTATTCTTTCAGCATAAGTTTGAATTTTTTAAAAATTGGAAAGCAAGAGAAAAATAACATATTTGGAAAATACTAGATGGCTGTAATCTTCAGTCATTTTAGAAAAAAATAGAAACAACATATGAAGATTAAAGCTAAGGATAATATTTCATCTGATGAAAATATGTAAGAATTCCTGGGTTTTTTCTTTACCATATAGGTATTTAGTCCTTTTGTATTAGTGATCACTATGAACTGAATTGTGCCTCCCATTCATATGCTGAAGCCCTAATTCCCCATGTGAACATATTGGGAGATAGGGTGTTTAGGAAGTAATTAAGGTTAAATGAGGTCATAAGGTTAGGTCCTTAATTTGGTAAGATTGCTCCCATTATAAGAAGAGGCAAGTGTGTGGGATGGGGAGACAAAATCAGAGCAGAAGAATGGAGAGAAATATCTTTCTCTCTGTCATGAGAAGACACAGCAAGAAGACAGCCATTTGAAAACAAAGAACAGTCCCACAGAAACCACTGCCAGACTTTCTTCATGTACATTCTTGCTTCTAGAACTGTGAGAAAATGTCTACTGTTTAAGCTACCCAATTTTATAATACTTTGTTACGGCAGCCCTGGCAGACCAAGACAGCAATCCTTTAGCAATTCACTGACTTACTTCCTGTCTGGGTAATATTAGTTATGTACAATAAGGAATATCCATACACCTTAATATATTTAGTATATTAATAATAACACTTCTGAACTTAGTTTTCAGATGTGCTATCCCACAAACATACAAGGCAAAGTGGGTAATGGTGAAACCAATTATTGCAGAATTGACTCAAATGCCTCTTGTCCTACAAGGAAAAGGTCTGAGAACAAGCCACTCTATCCAATAAGAATGACCCAGCTAAGTAACCACTGACAAAGCCAAATTAGAAACCAGAAACTAGCTTTGTACACATATTAATAGCTGAGCAGAGAGCTGAAATCTCACTGTGGTGAAAGTCCTATCTGCTGAAGGTTGTAAACAGAACTGATAGCATCACAGGAAGTGAAACTATTTTCTTGGTCTCTATGGGGGCAGCACCATCAACCGCACTCCCTCACAATCACAGAAGGGAGCACAGGCATCGGACCCTTCTAGCTGCTCCTTTTCAGGACACTGACATCCCTTTTCTTGTTGCCTGATATTGCCGGGCACTTCCCTCCTGTGCTCATGAATATAAATGGCCTATTTATATTTCTGTTTCCTTATGTTTCCTGCAGATTTGTTCCCCATGTATAATGTATGTTCGGGGAATGAATGCAGAGAGTCTGTCAGAAAACTTTTAGTGCAAAAGCTAGCCTTTAACTCTGCAGAGCAGTGCCTCGGAGAGGGGAGATAATAAGAGTGTGGTGTTCCTTACCTTCAGCTCTTTTCCCTAATACACTTGTGGTGTGTGTGTGTGTGTGTGTGTGTGTGTGTGTGTGTGTGTGTGTGAACTTGATCAATGTCTTGCCTCTCTATCTAAGTCATTGATCAGGCTTCTAAACTCCAAATTTTCCCTCTTCCTCCCATCTCATCCTCACTTTCTTCTCACTTCCCAGACTCTGCAATCAATCCTTGCCTTAGCCAGAGGATGTTTAACAAGCTCCACACTCAATTCTAAATGGCTGTTTCAAGCCAGGTGTGGTGGCCCATGCCTATAATTTTAGCATTCTGGGAGGCTGAGGCAGGAAGATAGCAAGTTTGAGTCCAATCTGGGCAATTTATTGACCTAGCAAGACTTTATCTCAAAACATAAATAAGAAAAAGGACTGGGGATGTAGCTTAGTTTAAAGGTTCTTGGTTCAATCTCCAGTAAAATAAATAAATACATAAATAAATAAATAGTTAATTCAGCTCTCACCTCCACTGCAGTTCTAGCAGAGAGAATCATGCCTTACCTCTGAGCCCACTTCCCATTGCTCAGTCCTCAGTTCCCTTTCTGGATTTTCTACCCAGATCTCCATGTTCTGGGACCATCATGGAGGAACCTGTTGGGAGAAATGTAGTGTCTGAGTGAAAAAATATGTCACAATTACTGGAAGATGGATGAGAAGTAAAATCAGGGAGACTAAACAACAGCATACCAAGGCTGGGCATCGCACTCTGAGATGGGGATCAGCAAGCAAGTGCTTCACTAGGGTGTTCTTTTGCAATCAGTCATGGGGAAGGGGAGGGAGGGGGGTAGGATGGAGAAGAGTGAAGTAGCCCTGCAATGCAGCTGCAAATAAAGCCTCCACGGATCCTGTGAGGATTTCTGAAGACAGGATGAATGATTAGAGGTGACTTGACTTTGGGGAGGTCCCAACCATCCATTGTCCATCAGCCACCGCCTTTGAAGACTGAGACAGTTCCTCCAAAGGGGCTTACTCAGAGGGCCACTGTTAGCAACAAGAAGAATAAATCCTAGGGAGACTTAACCTTTCTTAGAGGAGAACAACTTTGTTCTGAAGAGACATCTGGGTGGTGCAGCCTTGCCTTCCCTACCCCTACTCTACCAAGGAAGCAGCATCACCTCCTCCGCTTTGTGTAGAAGTTTTTAACCTTCCAAGCTAGAGGCTACTGCAAACTTCAGTCTCAAACACTAGGATTAACTACCTTTGTAACAAGCAACCCTAGAGGAGGCTGGACAGACACACTGAACAGCAGAGGTAAAACTTGGAGAGGACAGATTAAAAAAGAGGACAGAACCTGTTGGAAGGTCAGGAAATTTGGGAGGAGGTGCGCTAGCGAGCTGCACAGTGAACAGCCAGCATTGCAGACAAACCAAACTTGGATCAGGTAGAGATGAGACGCTCCTGCAACTGGAAAATGATTGTCCCAGAAGACTTCAGGCTGGGCATCATCACCACCTCATCATCATCATCAAAACCAAGAGGAATGACAGAAGAGAAAAATCAACTAGAAAATACGTGAACAGAAACCATTCTCCTAGCCCCACAGGCTTAGGGGTTTCCCCAATTCTCTTAAGAAAAAGGAAGAGAACACTTTATGTATTTCCGTATTTCACAAATGGTTTCCTATGACAGATACTTGGCAAGAAGGGCAAGAAAACATGTCAGAATATTCAGTTTACTCTGTATAAATTATGCTACATTGGACATATTTTTTCTCAAAATCATTGGTGAAGTAATTAGAGACAATGCCTTTAGTTACTTTTGTAAAATCCAGAGTTAAAGACAACTTCCACTGTGATTATAATGCTGGTCTGGATAGCTCACTCACTAATTCTAAAATCTAGAAGAGCCACTTTGTAGCCTCCCCATTACAGAGGAGCACTGCCTCAGGGCTCACGCCTCCTGGAGTAGGCTACATACATGGCACATAAGTAGAAGATGAAGGGCCCAGGAATGAAATCATCATAAAGGATAATTTTAAAATGAATAAAGAAGTCAGAAAGCACAACATTGGTTAGCACATATGGATCTAAGCAAGGTCATCCGCCATAAAGGGATAAGAAAACAACTCAGATGTTTGGCCTATTTGGGGGTTATCTTACATAAAGGAAAAAAATTTTAGATAATAAATTATTTTAACTCTTTTAAAAGATATATATTATAAACTAGGCATGGTGGTGTAATTTCAGCTACTCAGAAGGCTGAGGCAGGACGACCACAAGTTCAAGGCCAGTCTGGGCAACTTTTAGTGAAACTGTCTCAAAACAAAGTATACAAATGATTAGGGATGTAGCTCAATGGTAGGCCACTTGCCCAGTATGCACTTGTGTCTGTGTTCAATCTCCAATGCTACAAAAAACAATTATGTATTACAGGGGTTGTGGATATTTCTCAGTGGTAGAGTGTATACTTAACCATGCAGGCAACCCTGAGTTCAATTCCTAGCACCAATAGATAAAAAAAAAGTATTATATACCAGCTACTCTGATAGGTCCTGAGGGGAGATTAGGAGATAAAGCAGACCAGAATGGCTATGTTCTTAGAGTTGAAGTCTAACGAAGGAAATAGACAATAAAGTAAAAAGAGGAACACAAAGTGTGTTGCTGAGGATGAGTACAATAGAGAAAAAGCAGGAAACAGCAGTGCTGGGCAGAAGTAGGGCCCCACGGAGAAGGTGATCCTGGAACAAAACCTGCAGGAAGTAAGGTAATCAGCATTCTCTGTAGGGACAGGAGGGAGGACCACATCTGTGTGCTGAGAAAAACAAGGGGACCAGAGCAGCTGGAGTGGGATATGTGTAGTGAAGGGGAGGTGAGATCTTTGTAGTGAAGGGTAGGTGGGGTGTTAATAGTGAAGGGGAAGTGGAGTATGTGTAGTGAAGGGGAGGTGAGATCTGTGTAGTAATGGGGAGGTGGGGTGTGAGTAATGAAGGAGAGGTGGGGTATGCGTAGGGATGGGGAGGTGGGGTCTGTGTAGTGAAGGGGAGGTGAGATCTGTGTGGTGAAGGGGAGGTGGGGTGTGAATAGTGAAGAGGAGGTGGGGTATGCATAGTGAAGGGGAGGTGAGATCTGTGTAGTGAAGGGGAGGTGAGATCTGTGTAGTGAAGGGGAGGTAGGATATGTGTAGTGAAGGGGAGGTGGAGT
>NW_004955425.1:5461399-5467553 GCF_000276665.1 Chinchilla lanigera | reverse complement strand
TAGGATATGTGTAGTGAAGGGGAGGTGGAGTATGTGTAGTAAAGGGGAGGTGAGATCTGTGTAGTGAAGGGGAGGTGAGATCTGTGTAGTGAAGGTGAGGTGGGATATGTGTAGTGGGAGGTGGGGTATGCGTAGAGAAGAGGAGGTGGGATATGCATAGTGAAGGGGAGGTGGGATATGTGTAGTGAAGGGGAGGTGAGATCTGTGTAGTGAAGGGGATGTAGGATATGTGTAGTGGGAGGTGGGGTATGCATAGTGAAGAGGAGGTGGGATATGCATAGTGAAGGGGAGGTGGGATATGTGTACTGAAGGGGAGGTGAGTATGTGTAGTGAAGGGGAGGTAGGATATGTGTAGCGAAGGGCAGGTGGGGTATGCGTAGTGAAGAGGAGGTGGGGTCTGTGTAGTGAAGGGGAGGTGGGATATGCATAGTGAAGGGGAGGTGGGATATGTATACTGAAGGGGAGGTGAGATCTGTGTAGTGAAGGGGAGGTAGGATATGTGTACTGAAGGGGAGGTGGGGTATGCGTAGTGAAGGGGAGTTGGGATATGTGTAGTGAAGGGGAGGTGGGATCTGTGTAGTGAAGGGGAGGTGGAGTATGTGTAATGAAGGGGAGGTGGAGTAAAGGGGAGGTGGGATCTGTGTAGTGAAGGGGAGGTAGGATATGTGTAGTGAAGGGGAGGTGGGATATGCATAGTGAAGGGGAGGTGGAGTATGTGTAGTGAAGGGGAGGTGGGATATGTGTACTGAAGGGGAGGTGAGATCTGTGTAGTGAAGTGGAGGTAGGATATGTGTAGTGAAGGGGTGGTGGGGTCTGTGTAGTGAAGGGGAGGTGGGATCTGTGTAGTGAAGGGGAGGTGGAGTATGTGTAGTGAAGGGGAGGTGAGTATGTGTAGTGAAGGGGAGGTGGGATATGTGCAGTGAAGGGGAGGTGAGCATGTGTAGTGAAGGGGAGGTGGGATATGTGTAGTGAAGGGGAGGTGAGTATGTGTAGTGAAGGGGAGGTGAGATCTGTGTAGTGAAGGGGAGGTGGAGTATGTGTAGTGAAGGGGAGGTCTGAGCAGGTCTGAGAGACCACCATTTGAAAAGCATACATCAGGAGGCAGAGGGAGCTCTCCAGCTGGCTTCAGTGTGGTATAAACTAAGAATCCACTGCTCTGTGATGTTGCTGGCCAGGATGAGCCACTGAAGAGTAGCACTAGCACCATATTTGTTTAAAATGCAGACTCTTAGACCCTGCTCCTGAATCACAGTTTGGGTTTTTCCAAGATTTTGAGGTGTAAAAATTTTTAAAAGCACTTGTATAGAAACTTGTAGATAAACTGAGACTTTAGTTTTAGTTTAGAAGTAAATAAGAACTCATTAGAGGTTTTTAAGCAGAGATATATCAATCAGCATATAAAGAAAGTAGATGTAGTCACGTTTTGTGGCACATGTCTGTAATTCTAGGACTCTGGGAACATGAGTCAAGCAGACTGCAAGTTCAAGCCCAGCCTGGACAGGTTAACAACGTAGGTACGTGGCTCCAAAAAGCAGTTTCTCATAGTCTTCAAGAGCTGATGAAAATAGTCACACAAGGTCCCACAAACTTGGACTAATATTAACATTCTAACACACATTAATTTGGATTGCTAAAATTAAGTATATGTGAAATATCATTATTAACTGTTGTTAATGTATAATCATGTTTACTGTGTGTGGGCATTGTATACAGGAGGTGTAATAAAAAATATAGTGAATTTATAACTTAAAAAATAATAACATTAAAAAAACAAGTAGCTATTAGCCCCTCTGTAAATATTACCTTTTGCTTCAAACACATTTATCCTATAATTCTTGCCACTTTCTGAGGCCATTCTGGCAGTCCTCTTATGTGAATCTCTTTAGTTGCATTTTAGTAGCTGCTTTGATGTCCTGAATTGATTCAAAACTTTTACCTGTTTGATTATCTTGACTTTAGGGAAGAGCTAGAATGCACACAATGTCAGATTCAGTGAATAAGGTAGACAGAGAAATATCACCTTTATGTGGGCTATCTTTCCATGGGATGGCACTCAGAAGATTTCACCGTATTTTTTTAATCATACCTCACAAGGACACACACAAAAGAAGACTTCCATAGATGCTTCCTAAGGTGACAAGAACAATGGGCTAGTGTGTTCTAAGCAAGACAGGGTATTTTGAGGGGAATTCATGGCAATGTGTCATTTGCTGTAATAATTCTTAAAAATTTAAATATTCACTGTATATTTTGAGTACCCTTTATATATATACGCACACACTTATACAATATATAATGTGTATTCTCACAAATCTTTTATGCAGACACAATATTTATCACAGGTGAGGAAATAACTAAACAATATGGAATATAGTCAATGTAAAATTTCAAGAATGTTAAACCAGTTTGCTAGTAGCACACAGAGAAAGGGTTTGTTATACTCCCAATTCTCTGGCTAAAGCCCTGGCAGAGAGAAGAATCATAATGGCCCTAGCACTTCTGATCTGTAGCTTACTCAACATACCAGGCAAAGCAGTCTCATGGACAATCACGTTTTGATTGGCACCAAGGAGTGAGGAGTTGTTGTTCTCTCCTCAGGAAACAGTAGAATTAGTGGGAGTTTCACAACCTATATCATATTAGCCATACTTCCTTATTCCTTATTCATCAGCTTTGTGCGAAGTCCACCATAGAACACAGGACAAACTCCTAGCCCCTTAACCTGTTACTCATTAAAAAAATGATTTGTGTTTTTTTGTGAGGTAGCCAGGAACTTAAAAGTGGTTTTTGCTAGAACTGTAACTCTTCACTTAGGCCTATAAATGCTGAGTAGGGAACTAAAAGTAATACAACACTTGACTTTCATTTTGTAAAACTTTGGTGCTGGGCATGGTGGGGCATGCCTGTAAACCCAGCACTCAGGAGGCTGAGGCAGGAGGATAGTTGCAAATCTGAGGCCAGCCTTGCCTACAAAGTGAATTAAAAACCAGCCTGAACTGCATAGCGAGACCTTGTCTCAGAAAGACAAAAAACAAAACAAAACAAAACTTTGGAGCAAGTCCCTTTTCAGCTCTGCATAAAGGCATTCAAATCACTCAAGAAATGTCTGTATTACAAGGTTGATGGGCCCTGGTACCTTTCTCTTGAGAGCTTGCACTCTTTGAGTGTTTACTTTAACGCTTTTACCTAATAAATCCCTTTATGCCTCTGATGACCTGAAATATACTGAAATGTTTTGAAAATTCTTTTTCTGTGATGGATGTTAAGTGAAAGACATAAGTCTAGTTTTAGTCTTTGGCATGTGGAAAGCCAGTTTTTCCAACACCATTTATTAAAGAGGTTATCTTTCCTACAGTGTACATGTTTGGCCCTTTTGTCAAAGATAAGATGGTTGAGTGTGTTTGTAATTGTGTGTGCAAGTTCTAATCCATTCCACTGATTCTCAGATTTGTTTTTGTTTTTTTTTTCAGAACCATGGTGATTTTATCACAGTAGTTTGTAGTATAACTTCAATTAGGAATTTTAATGTTTCCTGCCTTGCCTTTGTTGCCCAGAATTGCCTTGCGATTCTAGGTCTCTTCTAGTTCCAAATGAATTGTAGGGATATTTTGTCTAGTTCTGTGCAGTACGCTAATAGTATTTTGATTGGGATTGCATTAAATCTGTACAACAGTTTGGGGAGTATGGCCATTTTTACAATGTTGATTCTTCCTATCCATGAGCAAGGGAAATATCTTTCCATTTTCTGATATCCTCTTCAATATCCTTTTTCAGAGTACTGTAATTTCCAGTGTATAGATCCTTTACTTCCTTTGTTAGATTGATTCCTAAGTATGTCATTTCTTGGATGCTATTGTGAAGGGTGTGGTTTCGTTAATTTCTCTCTCAGTGAGTTTGTTGTTTGCATAAGGGAATGCTATTGATTTTTGAGTATTGACTTTGCATCCCGCTATAACACTGAATTTGGTTCTTAAATCCAGAAGTCTTCTGCTGGAGTTTTTGGGTTCTTCTAGGTAGAACATCATGTCATCTGCAAGTAACTATCCTTCTTCCTTTTATTTTTCTCTCTTGACTAACTGCTCTGGCTAATGTTTCCAGAACTATATTGAATAGGAGTGGTGACAGTGGGCATCCTTGACTTGTTCCTGATTTTAGGGTGAAAGCTTTCAGTTTTTGTCTATTTAGTATGATGTTGGCTGTTGGTTCGTGATAGAAGGCTTTTATTAGATTGAAGTAAAGACCATCTATTCTGATTTTCTGCAGGGTTGTTATCATGAATGAGTGTTGGCCTTTGTCAAAAGCTCTTTCTGCATCTATTGAGATGTTCTCGTGATTCTTGTCTTTGGCTCTGTTAATATGGTGTGTTACATTTATTGATTTGCATATGTTGAACCAGCCCTAAATTCCTGAGATGACTCCCACTTGGTTATGGTGTATAATTTTCTTGATAATTTGCTGCATTCTGTTTGCTAGTATCTTATTGAGGATATCTGCATCCATGTTCATTAGAGAGATTGGCGTGTAGTTCTGTTTTTTGGTTGGGTCTTTCTCTGGTTTTGGTTGCAGGGTAATACTTGTCTCCAGGAATGAGTTAGGAAGTATTGCTTCACTTTCAATTTCGTTGAAGAGTTTGAGGAGTATTAGCATTAAATCTTCTCTAAATTTCCTGTAGAATTCAGCAGTGCATCCATCAGGACCGGGGCTTTCCTTTGTTATTAAATTTTTAATACATTTTTAATCTCATTAACTGATATTGGGTTATTTACAATTTTCATAACTTCTTGATTCAGCTTTGGTAATTCATATGTATCTAGGAACCTGTCCCTTTCTTCTCTGTTTTTCATCCTATGAAACTACAGATTTCTGAAGTAGGTATTGATGCTCATCTAAATTTTCATAGGATCTATAGTGATTTCATCCTTTTCACTCCTCACTGCACGAATTTGAGTCTTTTCTTTCCTTTTTTTTGATAAGCTTGACTAAGGGCTTATAAATTTTATTTATTCTTTCAAAGAACCAACTCTGATTCAGTAATTCTTTGTATTGTTTTCTTAGTCTCCCTTGCATTAATTTCTGCTCTGATCTTTATAGTTTCCTCCCTTGTATGGGCTTTGGGCTTGTCTTGCTCTTCTGTTTCTAGAAGCTTAAGGTGCAACTTAAGGTTGTTTATTTGCTCTTGCTCTGTGTTCCTGATGTGAGAATGCACAGCTATAAATTTCCCTCTTAGGGCTGCTTCATTGAGTCCCACAGGTTCTGATATGTTGTGTCTACATTCTCACTTAGTTGTAGATACTGTTTAAGTTCTTCTTTAATTTTATCTGTGACCCATTGGTTGTTTAGGAGGGTGTTATTTAAATTCCATGTGTTTATGGAGTTTTTAAAGTTTCTTTTGCCATTAATTTCCAATTTCATTGCACTACGGTCAGATCATATTCATGGATAACTTCAGTTCCTTTTCCTTCCAGTTCCTTTTCCTTCCACTTCCTTCTTATTTAAGCATGTTCTTGGTGGTATCTATGGTCTCGTTGACAGAACATGGGAGCCATTATTTATCAATATCTTAGTTTAAATTTTTGGCCCTTATTTAACATGGTTATACAGTGAAGCCTGTAGGTAAATGACTTGCAATTATCCTTGTCAGCTTTTCCAGGTTATCAAAAATGATGGTTATCAATCAATAAAACCTGTTTTGCTATATCTCCTTTCACTTAGAGTGAGACCTTTGATCCCTGGACAGGCAGAGTGAGCACATCCCCCCAGCTTAAAACAACCACGAGAGACGCCCAGGCAGCGAATTCTCCGGGAGCGGCAGGGCTCCTGGGTCCGAGTGTGGGCCGGACTCATACCACCACGATTCCCAACCGAAAAGCATGCACAGAGCCAGGTTGGCCCCACCCAATCCCGGAGGCCAGGACGCGAGAACAAAGACCCCGCAGACATTGCAGACTGAGTCGCTGTTGTGGCAGAGAGGAGATCGGGACTGAACGGCCCAGGGTCTTCTCTGGCTGGGGGCGGGGCGAGCAGGCTCTTTGAGTCAGGCAAGCAGAATCTCTGAGCCCCACACACCCTGCGCCAAGAGAGCAAGTACTCCAGGTGCTGCAGGGCCAGTGGATTCGAGTCTGTGCTTTGCCTTCGCCCAGACCCTCCAGTGAGG
>NW_004955425.1:5429741-5455099 GCF_000276665.1 Chinchilla lanigera | reverse complement strand
TACCACTTTGTTTGTAACTCTGTATTGTCTGTATTGTGCTTGTGATATGTTGTAAAATGTTGTATGTCTGTTAATGTTTCCCTCCTTTTATCTTTAAAATAAAAAAAAATAAAATAAAACAACCATGAGAAGACGGACTTGCAAGCCCTCTACAATCCTGAAGAGTAAGGGATCAACCTGGGGGAGAGAAGGAATGAGGTAGAATAGAAGAAATAAAGATACAGAAGGGCAACAAGGAAAATTATAATATTTTTGTTTTGTTTTTGTGAGATATGGTCTTTCTATGTAGCCCAGGCTGGCCTGAAACTTGCAGCAATCTTCCTGCGCCAACCGCTTCATCCCTTCTTGTGATTACAGAGAGGCCACCATGCCTGACAATTTAAAAAACTATACTTTAAGAAGACTGCAACTTCAGAACACAAAGTTATCTTCTCTGTACACTTTAGGCTTGTCACGCTGTTTTTTTTCCAGGCCCATTAAACCCTTAATCCCTTAAGGAAACAATAAGCCTATAAATTAGTTTAGATATAAAGTAAAGGGCAGAAACCTGACCTTAAGAAAGTCAAACAGGGTCAAAGATTCTAAGGAATGTTTTTAGGCATAATATGCTAGACCACCCATTTTAAAAACAAACAAACAGAAAAAAATACAATGGACTGGGCCCTACCTTTCCCTTATAAAGCAGGCTTAACTATCTTATTTATCTTTAAAACTGAAGACACCAAGATAACAGTAAGTAAAGCAACTTTCAAAATTTTCAAGGACATTGAGTTACCAGATCTTACAGTGTCCAGTTCCAGGACCCCTCAGATCAATTTCTACCAGTTTCCAGCCATTATCCTAACCCTATATTTATCTGGGTTCCAGAAAAAGCAGAGCCTCTCAGACCATCTCATAGTGAGATCACTTTTCTTAGAAAGAACAATCATGTCATGAAAACCAAATTTTGTCCCTTAAGCCATAAGGATTCCTCTGGAGCTATGAAGCCAGGCCTGACCTCAGCCTACCACCACATCCCGAAAAATGATGTCCATCTTTTTGTGAGCAGGCCAGTCTGATTTACCTCTTCAGATCTATGCCTTCTTCAGTTCTTTAAACTATCTTGTTGCTCTTGTTTATCAGGGGCCTGGGTTCATCTTTGTCTGAGCTATGCCCCATATCCACTCATTTTTTTCTCTTATTTTTCAGTTAAAGCTTTTTTCCAGTAACTTTATGCTGAATGCCTCAGTTTTAATTTCCATTATTACTGAAGCAAGGACCCACACTAGCTAGTGCCAATTTACAACCCTTGTGTTCTACACAACCAGCTTCTCAATCCTTTTGACTGCTACCCATGACATGCTTACAAGGCACAGTTGGGGTATGCAGAAACTGGCCAACTGTGATTTTTTAGGTATATGTCCTGTTTTGCAAGATGTTGCATCATAAAATTTTAAAAATCAAAATATACAATCAAGTCCAAGTGAGTTCATTTCATGGTTTTGTTCTTCCCTTTTTATGGGGGTGTTGGTATAGAAAAAAGATCTTTTATTTCCCTTCTATCACAATGGTATAATTCCCAATCTTATAGGCCATTGTACAATGCTATTAGTTATTCTCCATGAAGTGTATCCCACTAAGAGACAAAATAAATAATTTTTAAACCTTCATTCTTCAGTCCTGAGAGTTTTTACAAATAACAGGACACGTGTTGAAATAAATTACATACTTTAAAATCTGTCAGTAACAACCATTTTGTATAAAAAAGTACTCAGAAACTGTTACAGTGGCAATTCTTTAGTTGATAGTAGAAATAATGTGTGAATGCCTATGCTAATTTGAGGCAATTTTCAAGTTTCATGACTATATAAAATAGTTAAGAAGGATTCAATAGGTACTGTTTGCAGGAGGGAGTTGTTGGTGGCATTTCTTGTTATTTATTATATCTTAATAGATTACTATGATTGAAATGCATGAAACGTTGAACATGCTGAATATTTTATATGCTATATGTTATGATAATAAATTTCATAAATCATAGTATTGATTGAGTTTGGGTTTTAAAAGTAAGGCTTGCTATTCAAGTGAGTATCATTCATTATTGCCTGCCCTGTCAAACTAAAAAAATATAATAGCTATCTTCATTCCCATTTTTAAAGCAAGATATACACAAAATATTAAAATTGGTCACAAAATGTTAAAGAGAACTTGCTTTTGTAATTGAGTTATATAATATAGTAAGGGCTTCCAGTGAGAAAGTCAATACTTTTATGCAGACATCAGAGCCTTATTCAACATTCCCTATTATCAATGCTTGGAACATTCTTGGTTCCATGTTCACTGGTAAATGTGCTTCAACTCAAGCTTCTGCAGGTTTCAAGTGTCAAGGGGGGTAGTTAAAAGTCTCTTGTCTTTAACAACCTACTTTAACTTGCAAACAGCAGAAACCTACTTAAATAAGTTTACATTCTGTTCTTTACATTCATCTCATTTCTTACATTGGGAAATTTTGCATTTATATACATGTTTCTCAGGAAGATGTAGCCTCAATTTAGTGCCTATCACACAGTAAGCATTCAGAAAATATGAAATATATGTGTGTGTGTGTGTGTGTGTGTATGTGTGTGTGTGTAACAGTACCTTAGTCACATATAGGGTTAGTTCTGGGACACCTGCAGTATCAAAATCTGCTGTTGCTCAAGTCCCCTATATAAAATGGTGCAGTATTTAGAAATAACTGACAGGTCTACTCTAGCTTCACTGGGCAAGTCCTTCATTATCATTGTCATCTCTTTTTTTATGTGAGTGAGTATTTCTGATTTGATTTTCTCTATAGCCTCATTCATCTATTTTATTACTTTTACTGCTACCATTTCAGGATCTTCAGGGGGGTAGCTTCTGATTTCCTCCTCTTCATTGTATCTTGGACTTTCCCTGGGTGTGGTGGTCTGGGATTGCGTCTTGCTTCTGCATCTTGACATTTTCTGGTTTTAAAAATTTGTTTCTTCTTGATGCTTGTAAATTGCTTATGGTAGGTAGCTTTACCACTGGTATCAAGGAAATATCTATTCTTCAGAGATGCCTTATAGATATAGATATTTCTTGGTCTTTTTGTCTGTTCCAAGATCCAACCTTCCCAGTTTATTAGGGATGAAGAATTGCTATCTATTTGGTCCAGCACATAGTCCTTTGGTACTGGACTATAGTAATGAGTATGATCCCAGACCATCACAGTTTTGTCCTACAAGGGAAAACAACTGGTGTGGCACCTTGGATAAAATAGTACAATTAGCAATAACAATAGCATCAAGCACAGCCTAGAAACTAACAAACTGTGGTAACTATTAATTTGGTACCTTTAATCATCAGAGTAAGCTCTATAGTTACATAACAAACTCCAACTGAAACTAGGGACCTGCATGCACGAGTTTCTCCTGCATAGCATGATTTTCCCCTGTGAGGGAGAATTTAAGAGAGATAAGGGAAAAAACAGAAATAAATGAAGAGAAATATAGTAGCAGCAAGGGTGAAGGACAAACGATATCACCCATGCTTTTGGAAACAAACTGGAGAAGATAGGAAGAAAGAATGGAGGAAGCAAAAGAATATCAAAGTGAACCAGAAAAACTAGAGGAGCCAGGCAAGGTGGCACATACCTGTAATCCCAGCACTAGGAGCCTGAGGCAGAAGGATTGCTGGAAATTCGAGGCCAGGCTGGGCTATATATTGATTCAGGGGCAGCCTGAACTATATAGCAAGATCCTATCTCAAAAAAAACAAACAATGGGGCTGGGGATTTAGCTCAGTGGCAAAAGCGCCTGCCTGGCAAGCGCAAGGTCGTGAGTTCAGTTCCCGGTACTGGAGAAAAACCAAAAAACAAACAAACAAACAAACAACAACAGCAACAACAAAAAACCTAAAGGAAACATTTACTCACATGAAAAAAAAATATAAAGGACAGTTGAGGAAAGCAAGAGTGTCTTGGTTACTTTTCTCTCATTGCTGAGGCAAAATACCTGATGCCCAAAATTAAGGCAGGAAAGGTTTATTTAGCTCACAGTCTGTGGAGGTTTCTTCAGTCCACACTCGGATGGCTCCAAAGCAGAGTGGCACAGGGCAGAGGGCAACAGTTCATGGTGGCAGAGGACAGCAAAATCAGCAAGAGCAAAAGGGAGGAGTGGCTGCAAGCAGCCTCTTTCCCTCCCTCATACTGTAAGAAGGCTACCCCCACCCAGGGGGCGGCACTCACATAGCTAACCTTCTAACCTTCTCAAATTGACACAATGAACAACATCCCAGAAGGGTAAGGGCATGTCCTTTTCACCCCAAAATGAAGAACTGCTGAGTCACTTAGCCTAACCTCTAGACTCCCCAAGTTGACACAATGTATCAACCATAACAAAGAGAAAAGAAGACAAAACAGAAACAAACAACAAAGATAAAAACATAAACCACAACAACCACCAGAAAAAACCCAAACCACTGAAATTTCTCTGGTGAAAAATCTGCAGTAGGATTAGTGCTTGGTGCTTGGCTGACTTTGGCCTCCAGGTGTGGGGCTGGGGCCAGAGTCTTCAGATGGCCGCTATGGATCTCCCCTGGCAGCACACCCATGTGTCTTTACCCTGCATGTCTTCCTTCACTCACCCAGTTGTTGTGGTGCCCTTCGCCGCTGCTGTGGGGACAGCCCAAGGTTGCTCCTGAGTCCAGTTATCTGTAAATATTCTGCAGGAATTTGACTTTTAAAAGGCCATCATGAATGGTAAAAGAAACAGGGGTTCTCTGGCCATGCTTTATATTTTAAAGTGCTTAATAGCCAGATAAGATTATAACAGTTAAACCTACTGTTTCCACTTTAATGTTGGTGTAACCAACCTTCTGAGTGTTCAACCACTGAGGTTTGAAGACCAAAGTTAAAAAATATTTACATAGACTCATCATCACCTTTGCTTGTGTATCTTTTTTGAGGAAAAAATATATTCAGAATTTCTCAATTTTATAAAATAATGATCAAAAATATTTATTGAACAATTACTATGTGCTCAGCACTGTAATGCATCTGTACACAAATGGTCTCATGTAATCTTCACGATAGCTCTGTGAAGTTAATGTTAGTCTTCCCACTCTACAAAAGAGAAAATTAAGGTTCAGGGAAGTTATGTGCCTCTTGAGGTTGCACTGCTAGTAAGTAGAGGACTCTGAATTTAAGCTACAGTTCACCTAGATCAAATTTTCAACTACTGGACTAGGTGTAGTGGCACATTCCTGTAATCTTAGCACTCTGGGTGGCTGAGGCAGGAGGGTTGCAAGTTTAAGCCTAACCTGGCCAATCTGTCAATTTAGCAATATCCTGTCTCCAAAATTAAAAGTAGGTGGGGGTGTAGCTTAGTAGGAAGACCCTGTGTTCTATCCCTTGCACTGCCAAAAACAATCAAGTACTGTAAAATATCTCTAATACATGACAGAAGCTAAAAAGTAAGATAACAGTACTCCACAGGAAAAAATACTATGTGAGTAGAGCTGTCACCAGGAACCCAAAAGAGACACACATGTCATGTTGGCTGTTGCTGGACACGTCCTTTATTTTCACCGACTGGTGCCACCCATTAATCATTGAACAAATGTTCTACTGAGTGCCTCTAATGCAACAGAGAATAGTTAGCCACCGGGAAGCGGCGAGTAAAAACAAGCATAGCTCTCTCGTTCATACAACCTGTATCTTCTTGAAATCAAATTCCTGGTAATGTGCATCAACAGAATTTAAAATGTATATAATCCAGACTCTCATTTCTAAAAAAGAGAATAATCTGAAGTGCACACAAACGATTGTGCATAGAGATGCTTATCATAGTAGCATTTGTAATGATGACAAATTTGAAACAACTGATGTGTAGGAGGAGAAAAATAATTAGGTAATTTAGATACATTATTACATTGGAATAAAATAGATTCATGTTGTTTTCAGAGTCTATTTTATGAGCAAATATTTATATTGTAATGTTCAATGAGAAAAGAAATCTGTAAAATAAGGTTTAAATGCTCTTCAGTACATAAATAATATACACATGATGTTATTTACATATATTAGGCTAAATGAAATAAAATTAACATTTTATAGTTTCAAATAATCAGATATCAGTAGTTTTAGAATGAAAAAAAGCCCAAAGCAAATAAGCTAAATTGTTTTTTGTTTGTTTTTTTTTTTTTTTAAGGATAAAAGGAGGGAAACATTAACAGACATACAACATTTTACAACATATCACAAGCACAATACAGACAATACAGAGTTACAAACAAAGTGGTAGGGAATTAACAATGGTGGTTGTATTACATATTGATATCTTCAAAGTGGCTTCTCATGAAAACAGATATAGACATGCAATACTGGTCAACCAAAGACTCATTGACAGTTTCTTTCAGCACAGAAACAGCAGATAGAAGAACAACCATGTTATCTATCCTGTATATACATACATACAAAATTTCTCCTTCTTTCCCTTCTCTTTTCCCACATCCCAGAAGCCCTTTACTCTTCATTGGTTTCCTATCATTTCACAGTGTCTATCATACCTCCGAGTTTAACTTAACTCTTTCAAGTTTTACACTAGTGACACAATGCGGTGCTTGCACATGTATGTTTGATTTATTTCACTTATGAGTATGGTCTCTAGTTGTGACCATTTAAATATAAAGGCCTCGAGTTTATCTTTCTTTACAGCTGAGTAATATTCCATTATATAAAAGTACCATAATTTTCTTATCCAATCCTCGGTGGATGGACATTTGGGTTGCTTCCACATTTTAGCAATTACAAATTGTGCTGCTATGAACATAGGTGCACATATATCACTGTGATATGATGTTTTTAGATCTTCTGGGAAAATACCCAGCAGGGGGATAGCTGGGTTGAATGGGACCTCTAAACCTAGTTTTCGGAGGAATCTCCAAACTGATTTCCACAGTGGTTTCACCAGTCTGCATTCCCACCAGCAGTGGAGAAGGGTTCCTATTTCTCCACAGCCTCGCCAGCATTTGTTATTGGTTGATTTCTTAATGCTAGCCATCCATTCGAGAAATGCAAATTAAAACAACACTAAGATTCCACCTTACCCCAGTAAGCTAAATTGTTGATGATGAGTTTTTTATTTTTAATTTTATGTTATCAGTACATGTGAGTAGTACATTATGTGTATATTCCTTGTGGGAAGTTGGTAAATGTATAGAACACATCTTAATTCCTTTTATATCCCCTTCCTTTCCTCCCCTTTCAACCTACCCCTTGATTCCTGTCCCTTTTTTTTGTTCATGCTTGTAGCACATATTTACATCCCTTGTGCGGAGTTGGCATGTGTGCGTAACACCGCCCAATTCCTTTTCTTTATTTTTTATAGGTACATGTTTGCCATTCATGCAGTTTACCATCATCTTGGGAGTGGCTACATGTATATATTAGAGCTTGTTTCTTTTTGTTTGTTTGTTTAATCCCATTCCTTCCCCCTTCCTCCTTGCCTACTAGTTCCTCCCCTTCTTCATACTTGCTGATATTATCTGTTAAGACACAGTGTTTACCTTAATTAGGGTTATTAGGTTCCTGTACATGGCATTTCTTTATTCTTCTTAATTTCACTTCTCCTCTTCCTCACCTCTTTTTCCCTTGGAGCACTTCTCTATTGCAAGAGATCCATCCCCTTGTCCCTTTCTAACCATCCTATGTCATTTGCTTTGTTTTACTTTGCCACACTCAAATGAGACACACCATACAGTATTTAACTATTTGACTTTTGTGTCTGATTTATTTCTCTCAATGTTATTTTTTCCAGGTTCATCTATTTTCCTACAAATGTCTCAAATTTGTCATTCTTTATGGCCTAGTAGTATTCCATTGTATATAGATACCACATTTTGTTTATCCAGTCATCTGAGATGGGTACACAAACTGCTTGCAGGATTTAGCTACTACACCAATTCCTTTTTTTAATCCCTTCCCACCGTTTCCTCTCCCTCATCTTCTGACCTCCTTATCCTTTTAGAATGATCTATCTCCCTACTTCCCATTATCTTTTATTTTGTTCTTTATTTTTACTCTGGGTTTCTCAAAAAAGCAAAATAATGCAATATTTACGCTTGTGTGTCTGATTTATTTCATTTAACATAATGATCTCAAGGTGCACCCATTTTCCTACAGATGACTCAATTCTTTTCCTCTTTATGGCAGAGTAATACTCTATAGTGTATTACCACATTTCCAAAGTGAATGCTACATTTTCTTCATCCATTCATCTGTTAGTGGGTGTGTGGGCCACTTCCAAGATTTACCCATTATGCTGTAAACACGGGTATTCATGCATCACTGTAATATGTCTTGAAGTCTTTGGGGAAGATACCCAGAAGGGAGTAGCTGGGCCAAATGGAATTTGTAATTTTAGTTTTCTGAGGAATCTCAACACTCATTTTCACTTGGATTAACAGTTTAAATTTCTATCAATAGTGTAGAAAGCTTTCTTTTTTCCCACAGCCTCTCAAACATTTATTATTACTTGATTTCTTAATGATCACTATTCTTTATTGGGTAAGATGGAATCTCAGTGTTGTTTTAACTTGCATTTCTCTAATTGTCAGTGATGTTGAGCTTTTCTTGTTGGTCATTTGTACTTCTGTGAAGTGTCTATTCATTTTGATTGCCTGATGAATATTTTTTGGTGATGGGATTATTGGCAATTTTCATTTTCTTCATTATATTTTTGCATTTTCCATTTTTACTGACGTATAAGTGTTCTGGATTGTGTCTACATGTACCCCCCAAAGTCTCATGCAGACATAGAATCTAGAATATGTAATTGGTTTATGGTGCAATACTAGGATGAAGGGTGCTAGGACTAATTTGGAGTGTACATTATCAGAAGAAAAACTCTTGGCACAAATTACAAACTTATCTTTTAGACTCAGGAATTTAATAGTGAGATGTATTAAAGAAAACACAGGCCTGGGGGTTGAAAAGTCATTGTAACTTGGGATATTTTGATTGTTTCTTGAAGGCAAAGTCTTCTAAATTATAAAAATATAATTTAAATAAACTACAACTCTCCCATCTCCTTTGTAACTATCCTTATTTCTTCTATCTCATGCAATGTATGAGACTGTAGTCTCATACATTAATGTGTGCATGCCTGTAAGCATGTGCCACGTGTGCATGTGTGTGAGCTCTCTGTTTCTGTGAACTTCACATCCACACATTGAACCAACTGTGGAATGAAAATGTTTTCTAAAAATATTGCTTCTGCGGTGAAAATGCAGACTTTTTCTTGTCAGTTTTCTTTAATACTGTATAACAACAACTTACATAGCATTTTCATTGTATGAACTACTGTAAGTAATTTATAGATGCCTGTTATCAAGAAGTCAACCAATAACAAATGCTGGAGGGGCTGTGGGGAGCAAGGCACCTTCTCCACTGTTGTTGTGAGTGTAGACTGGTGAAACCACTGTGGAAATCAGTGTGGAGATTTCTCTAAAAACTAACAGTAGAGTTTCCATTTGATTAAGCTATTTCCCTTCTTGGTATCTTCCCAATAGAATTAAAAGCATCAAACCTCAGCAATATATGCATGCCCACACTTATAGCAGCAGTGTTTGCAATAGCTATACCTTGGAAATAGCCCAAGTGTCCATCAGTCAATGAATGTATAAAGAAGATGTGAGGATTTTTTTTTAATATGACAGAGTACTACTCAGCTATAAAGGATAACCTTGAGACATTTCTAGGTAAATGTTTAAGACTATACTCTCACGTGAAATAAATCAAACACATATGTTCAGGGGCTGGGGATTTAGCTCAGTGGCAAAAGCGCCTGCCTGGCAAGCGCAAGGTCGTGAGTTCGGTTCCCGGTACCGGAAAAAAACAAAAAAAAAAAAAAAAAAAAAAACACATATGTTCAAATATTGCACCATTTCTCTGATGTGAGAAATTGAAAGTATAAAGACCAAAATGTATAATAGATATTGTGAAATAGAAAGAAAATATTCCAATGGGAAAGGCAACTAGGGAGGGGACCAGGGGAAAGAAAGGAAGGGAAAAGAAAAAAAGAGAAAAAGTGGAAACAAAGCTTTTGTAAATAAGGAGGAGAAGAGGGATTGAAGGGAGGGGAGGGGAATGGGAAAAAAAGAATCAAGATGTATCATGTGCAGGTATGAATTCCCCATGATGAATGTGATCATTATGTATATCTAAAATGTACCAATAAAGTTAATTAATTAATTAAAAATAATTTATGGAAACACATTTACTGTGTCAAATATATTATATTATATATTTATAATATATAAATATATAAATTATAAATTTTAAACAGCCAAGAATATTTGAATTTATATTTAGCAACTGATAATGTAGATGTTGTTGTGAATATTGAAAAGCATTGACCCTACTTATACTTACTTATGTACTCATCCTAACAATTACGTTAGATGACACATGAGAACTACAGCATAAAACAGGTAATATTTATAAGATATGTATATATTATTTTTAACTAAGGAAAAGCTTAAGTTATTATACCCAGAAAAAATGGACATTGCATTTATAAAAAAAGTTTTTAAAGATAAGTATTATCTTGATTGGCTACAAATGAGATGAAAACAGGTCACCAACTTTAAGGATGTCCTTATTTTTATCTTAGCAACCAACTTAAATTAGCTCACTGTTAAGTCATATGAACAAAAAAATATTTGGGCTATATCTTGATGGTTTCCTTATACATAAGCCAACTTAAATAGAACCTTTGGAGAATAACAATGTCAAAGTTCACATATAGAAATGTACATATTAAACTAAAACATATAAAACCTTTATGTTACCAAACTTCAAGGCTTTTGTTTGCAAGTCCATGTAAGCCTGGGGCCTATTAGCTGCCATCGTGTAATGTTTTAACGGAGCTCGGCTACCCCAAAAACCTGTGCAACTGCTTTGTTTTGGTTTGATTTTTTCTGCAACAGGGCAGAAGTTTACAAAGGCAGGAGAGGAAATTGATATGGGCGCGTAAAGAAAAAAAACCTGTAATGAAGCAGCTGCAGGTACTTTAACCTGTTATGAAGAGATTAACAGGCAGACACACAAGATAACGTGTAGAACACATAAATTAGAGTACACTTTTAGATGTATTGGTCATACTGTGTCATGGTAATTTTGTCTTGTTTTGTTCTGGGTACTGGGAATCAAAATCAGGACCTTGTGCTAGCCAGCCAGGTGCTGCACTGCTGAGCTACATGACCAGCCTGGTAGTCTTGTTCTTCAGTTTTGCATTTATAACTAGAAATAGATTGGTTAGCTAGAATTTTCCCTAGGGGTCATCAATTAGGACTTTTCTTCTTGTGTAAACCATAACAATCTTCCCTTTAATACTTTAAGCTACTCTAAGTACCTCTTTCCTGTTAGTTAACACTAGCGACTTAGAAGCAGTAAGAGTCAGAACGGGAGAGCTCTATAAATTGCTACATAGGATCCTTGTTCATCTTTCCTCCTTAATATAAATTCAAGTTTGAGGTCTTTTTAATCTAATTTACATTTCGAGAAAAATCAACCTTTTAAAATCTTCGATTTTAAGTTTGTCTCAAGTTTATAAAATATAACTCAAAGATGACACTGGGGATAGATGTTGAATTACCTATAATCATTTAAGATATACTACAAGCTTTTAACAACTTCTTTCTATATTTTTGTAAAGATAGAAAAGGAAAAGTAGAAAAGTTGGGATTAGGTTCTCGAGGTCAGACGGCCTGAGCTGCCCTCCTCTCCTAGGGTCACGGCACATGCACAGCCCACCCCATCCTGGGGTCACACTCTGTGAGGGGTGTGCCCCAAGCTGGGGTCAGGACATGGGTGTAGATGGCCTAATGCCAGGCTCATACCGCATGTACAGTCTGCTTGTCCATTTCCCAAAGCCAAACCTGCCGAAGGGGGCCGCTCTGCGCTGTTAGCCCAGCCCCGTCAGCTCCTTCCAGGAGGACAGCTGTGCTTTGCTTTCAGTCCTTGACTAGTCCAGGCATTCCTGCCAGTCATGCAGAAACTGTTGCTCACATCCACACCAAGCTTCCTTGTTCCTGGGACGCAGCTATTCTAAACGTCTTTAATGGATCAAGAAAGCAGAAAAGAGAGTTGTACACAATGGACTTTGTGTAAAAATTTACCCTGAAGATCTTTTTGTATTTAGAGACCTATATCTTACACAAGGAATTCATGGAGGGCTTGAAAAGCCTGGAGATATTACTTAGCAACTACAAATCTCATACCATTTTAGATAGGGAGATACATTTAAAGACAAAATTATCATAATGCCAGAACCAAATAAGATGGAGGGAGGAAGCAAGCTAACATTAAAGCAACCCCAAAAGACTCCAAAAAAAATTACCTATAGGCAGAGCTTGCCAAGAAGCCCTAGGACCCAGGAAGGTCATGGCAGACAGCTGAGAAGAGCTGAAGTGGCACCCTTCTCATGAGCCTGTGGGCCTTCTTTCTGGCTGAGAAAACAGAGGCCACTCACCTCCTTTCCCCCTCCCACATGCTGGGTTAGACACACTAGAAACTTCCTTAGAGAAAACCTCCTAACTTCCCCAGCTCCCATAAATCCCCTGCACCCTCCAGCTCCCTCCCTCTCCCTGATAACTAATATCAGAAAAAGTTTAAGGGTTTGAGTTTTCTGACAAATAGAAGCCTCAGTGGGAGAGAAGAAACCAAAAGGGGGCTGGGGCTTTCTTGGTGGAGAAAATAAAAAAGTAAATTAGTGAGCTCCTTCCAGGTGTGGGCCACAGACTTCACCAGTGCCAAGGAGAATATCAGTTATTACCTGAATGACTACTTCAATCAGCAAGGTTTAGGAGATTTTCCCAGCAACCCAACAAGGGGAGTCATGACATCAGGTAGACTGAGCTTATGCCTTTCAGTGTTGAGGGAGGGAAGGAAGGAAGGAGGGAGGGAGGGAGGGAGGGAGAGAAAAAAATTAGGAGTTTAGATGATCTTTTACTTAAAGGGTTTTGTACTCAAAAAATGTGCATGATTTAAGGGGACTGCTTCACTTGGGTGTCACCCTAAAGGCTGGTTTTCTCCATGGTGTTTTAGTAGTGGAGATTCCCTTGCCAGTTGCATGAGAGTTTGCTCAAGGCACTGGATGGACCAGTTATTATTATTATTATTTTTTGGTACTGGGAATCAAACTTGGGACCTCGTGCTTGCCTGGTGTGATTCCACAGAGCTACATTCCCGGCAGGTGGACCAATCCTTATGTGTTTCCTTGGTGAACTAATGTTAGTTCCCCCTTACCTAGGAATGGGGTGTGTTGCCCTGAGGAGTACCTAGCAAGGCCTCTACATGTCACAGAGAAAACCTCTAGACAGTTCTTCCCTTTGCTGGTCAGAAGGATCAAGTGCCTCCTGTCTTCAGTGACTTATACACAAGCACTCGTTTTCTAGGGACTTGGGAATTTCTAACTGCTGGAAAGGAAAAAATAACTAAGCCTGCAGAAGTGTGTAGACAAGGAGAGAGAAGATGAAGGGGGGAAAGGATTGACTATGTTTCAGAGGGCAAGGGCTTAGGGGAAACTATGCTTCAGAGGGTGAGAGGTTAGTGGAAATGGGAAAGAAAAAATAAAATGCCTTTGGTTGGCCTTAACCAAAGCCACTTCACCTCCTGTCTGGCTTGCCAAAAAAATGTCACCATGCTGGATCTAAGGAGTCCCTGAGGCAGAAATAAGTAACCTAACCCACCTTTTCATAAAATACGTTTTCAAGTTCACTGACTTGCATCACTAAAAAAGAATTTTCAGAACCGGTCAGTAGTAGGCCCAGGACAGTTTCATCAGGCAGAAATTAAAAGGTACACAGTCAAAGAAATAGAGTGCAGGCCCTCAAGAGAGAGAGGCACTTATTTCCTACAACTTGGAACGTTTAGGCTCATTTGAGCGGGTGGAAACTCCAGAAAAATGTGGCCCAACCCCTGGGAGGATAGTATCCCATTTGACAGATATGGACCCAGTTTTTTGAACAAGTATAATTTAAACATTCTTTGAATTCTCTCAACATGTTCCTTTATCTTAGGATCAAATTTCTGCTCTTTATTTTCTCAATTGAGCCAATTTATGGATTTTCAGTATTCCTGAGAAATTTTGGGTGTAATGGGTCTAGAAAGAAAGTAGCCTAAATTTAACCCAGGAAATGTTGATATGGACCACCTTGGGTGATCACCACCCTAAAACTTCATTGTTCTTAAAAGTACAATTTCTAGTTATGATTTCCTTGTCTCCTTTCTACCTTGTACTTCTTCTATCCTACCTCAGTTTTGTTGGTCATTTAATCTACAACTATTATTGTTGGTCATTTAATCTACAACTATTATTGAGAATCTATGGCATGGGAGGCACAACATGTATAATTTTGCCACCCTCATTTCCTACCGCCCTGTTTCTCACACACATACATAGGAAGGGCTGGTGATGTAGCATAATGTTGAGGTGGAGCACTTGCTTAGTATGTTCAAGACACTGAGTTAAATTCCTAGTACTAGGAAAAAACCTCCTAAATTCTACCACTGACTGACTCTCCAAGTTTATTTTTCCTACGATAGGTAGAAGTACCTGAGGGGGAGCCCAGGGGCAATAAGTAGATGGTCAAGATGATACTAGATAGGTCCTTCCTGTATCTTTGCTTTGGAGCATTTGGAATAGTATCCTAAGGCTCTGGATCCTGGGTTCAGGTCTCACAGTCCTATGCTCCCACCCCTTCCGGGGCATAGCTGGGCCCCTCAATTCTCTGAGGAATGTAACGGCCTCCTTCCACATCCCAGCACCACCTCCAGACCTTACAAAGGGAGGAAGGTGTAATGACCCTACAGAAAACTGAAGCTGTGGTGGCCTTTCCCTTGGAAGAATGTGCTTAATGATTAACAAAAGTACTCTAACTGTGCGGGGTGGTGCACAGTTGTAACTCCAGAACTGGGCAGGCTGAGGCAAGATGACCTCGACTTCAAGGCCAGTCTGAGCTTTACCGCGAGGCTTTGTCTTATAAAACAAACAAGAAAAGGACTTGGAAAAACAAAGCAGAGTCAGGTGTGATTAAGGGCCCTGAATATTCAGGACCTCTCTATGAATAAATGAATGCTTTACAACTTCTTCAGCTTTGGGGACAAAGGTGAAGACATTTTTTTTACATTTTAAGATTTGAGGGACAAATTTTAAGATTTGTTTCTAAGAGCTGTTTACTGCATTATCATTTTAAAAACTTTATTTCAGACTCGCTTTTAATCATAAATACTCTCTTCACAGAGACACAAAGCTTCCTTTATTTACATTTCAGGGATGTTGAAACATTAAAATAGGCATTTAGAATCTCTATTACATATTTGTTTTCAATAGGATGGCCGGGCCTGATGCCAGCCTGAGGAGTGGTGATACATAAGGAAGAGTCACTGCTGAGTTTTCTGCTACACAGTGTTCTACTCTCAACCTTTTTTTCCTAATTTTTCTTGGTCCAAATTGGCTCTGCAGAGCATGTTTCTTTCCTACCTTTAATAAATGTAAAACCTTGCTACGGTTTGCACTTGTCTTGACCAGTTATTTGCTCAGCACAGAAAGAACCTAGAAACCACCAGGAGAAGGAGACTCCAGCACCCAGAACCTGGTAATCTCTCCACATGCTGCTGTGACTGTCTTCTCCCCTCTCTCCTGCTGCAGTCCTGCTCCAGACCTCATCACTTCTGGTATCCTGTATCACGATAGCTCCTAAGTGGTCACCAGGCTCTCATGCTTTCTCTAAAAAGAGTCAGAATGGTTTTTAAAAACTACTTACGGGCATTTTCCTCCTCTCTGTGAAATGTTCCACAGATTTTTTTGTACCATTCTATAACCCAGATTTCTCACATTGGCCTACAGACTTCTACTGATGAAGTTCTTACTACTCCTCTGTTTCACCTTCATTCAGAGCTGCTGTACACCAGCCATTCTGGGCCAGGCTTTTGTTTCCTGAACCATTCAGCTTGTTCCAGCCTCTGTAGCAGGTATTTCCTTTCCCTGCAACACCCCCTTCACCCTTCCTCCTGTCAAGTCTAGCTCCTTAGCATTCAGATCGAGACTTATAATACCCTTCTTTACAGAAGCCTTGCCTGATCACTCCCCAGCTACAGCAGCCTCCCCCAGTCTTCACATCCCGCTTAGTTTTCTTCCACAGCTGCCTCCCACCCATGCCTAGCATGTGAATTCCACAAAATCAGGCCTTTTCACCATGCAGTTTTCTGCTACGTTGTCAGAACCTGGAACCGTGCTTGGCAAGTAGAGAATACCTAGGTATTCGGTAAATGACTAAGTTTTCTCCTGATATGGTTGCTTTCTAAGAAAGCAGGAAGAGTTTATCTTTATAGCCAACCCACATCTCCAGGCAGCCTGTTTTTCTCTTGCCACTCATCTGGTAGACCTGCTGCTGTCACCAGTAAGGAGCCTGTCACTGGAAGGGAGTGGGTGAGCTAGGGCGAGTTGAACAGCCCCCTCAAATCTCACACCTCTGCCTATGAAGGGGTAGGATTCTCTTTTCACTTATTAGGATACTTTGCATTCCTCTATTTTTCTAAATAGAATATCCAGCCTTTTGGTGATTTGCTATTTCTTTACCATAGAGTAAAAGGAAACATTTCTTTAAGTTTCTAACAACCTTACAGGATATTTCTGAAAATTTTTAGAAGCTTTACTAATAAGGGCTCAATTAAAAACACAAGTGGTTAATATTTTAAACAGAAAGTTTAAGTCCAGAGCCATATAATCTTTTACTTAATGAAAGGATATATAATTTTGGAGTTTGAATCATGAGAAAAGTTAATGGTCTAAAAACTAGATTATAGGTAAGACTATTTTTACATTTTAAGCAATATCTTCTATAGGTATTTTGCCCCCTCCCCGATACTGGGAATCAATCCCAGGGGTGCTTCACCACTGAGCTATATTCCTAGTAGCCCTTTTAAATTTTGAGACAGGGTCTTGCTAAGTTGGTCAGTCAGGTCTCCAATGTAGAATCTTCCTACGTCAGCCTCCCAAGTTACTGAGGTTACAGGCATGTGCCCCCAAGCCCAACCTAATATTTTCACGATAATAATAGTAGTGCATACTTATTGTAAAACATTTAGAAACTGCAGATGCACTTGTGATTTTTGGCTGGGTTGGAGCTGAATGTTCAAAATACTGGTGAGGAACATGTGGTATGAGACAATATTGCCCCCTACAGGTTCTTTGTGTATATGGGCTGTTGGACCACCCAACTGCAACTTCTTAAGGGCTTGAGGATGCTAGGTCCTGACCTGTGATTTGGGGATAGGGTGGGTGTTGAGAATCCTGTGAGAGGGAATTTAATTCATAGTGCACAGTGGGCTTTCCTCTTGAACAGACCAGCCTGGTGGTTAAGAGTTCCTTGGGAGGCTGAAGAGTAGGGGGAGATGTTAGCCCCTAAGAAAAAAACCCCAGTGAGGCTCAGGACTGCAGTTAGCAATACAATAGGGCCCTACCTCCTCACCTTACTGTGCTTGTGACCAGTAGAAGGACTGGTGTTACCAGGACACTAGAGAAGCAAAAGGAGCTTTCCTGGTGACCAAGGTGAAAGAGAATGTTATGGTTGGGGGTCTAGATGTCCTTTTAAAGATGACCCTCATGTGCTCAGAGGTGGGGTTTTTCCATATCTGGCTGAACCTAGAGTGTGTCATGCTGGGATTAAGAGTGTGTGATTACTAAATCAGTCACTGATTGGTTTGACACTGCCTTAATCTCAGTAGCACGGACACAATATAAGGGACAGAAAGAGGCTTGTCTTCTCCTTTGCCTGCTTGCTTTTGCTGTTTTCTGCTTTCCATGAACTGGTTCTCTGCGATGCTCTCTGCCAAGCCAGCCCATTTTGGAGTGGCCAGCCAGTTATGGACTGAAACCTCTACAAATTGTAAGCTAAAATAAATCTTTCCTCCTTTAACTTTGGGTGTCAGGTATTTTGTCTCAGCAATGAAAAAAGTAACTAAGACAGAACATCAGCAGTCAGTGAATCCAAGGAAGCTTCCAGAAGAACAGGCAGCAAATCAAAAATGGCCAACCCTCAGATATGATGGTCAGGGGCCTCATTGCTACCCCTATATAGAAAAGACTAGGGATAAGACTAGATATTTACAGTAATAGGAGTGAGGCCTCTGAGCACCAGCATGTACAGAATTACTATAAATTTGATGTTTTTACCCATTGCTTGGTGTGACAAGAGACAGTTCATGCTGCATGATTCCAACTGTATAGCACTTCTGAAAAGGCAAAGCTATGGGTGTCAAAAACAGAGCATGGGTATCATGACTTCAGGGTGGGGATCTTGTGTGACTACAAAGAAATAAATAACATGAGGAAGTATTTTGTAGTGATGGCAATGTCTTTATTTTTATATTCTTAGTGGATATGAAAATCTATAGAAGTACTAAAATTCATAGAACTGAACATAGAAAAAGATCAGTTTTTTGTATGTTAATTTAAAAATAAAATGAAAACAATAGGTTTAAAATGTCCCTGAAACATAATGTTTTGTTTTGACTGTCTTTTTGGGAAAAAGTCTTGCTTTGTAGCTCAGACTGGCCTTGAATTTATAATCCTCCTGTCTTGGATTCCCAACTTTTGGGATTACAGGTATGTGCCACTATATCCAGCTCCCTAAAACATCATTTAAAGTAACTTTTTAGGGCTGTGGATTTCGCTCAGTGGTTGAGTGTTCCCACAATGCTCAAGGCCCTGACTGCGATCCACAGGACTGCCAAGTGGTAATAATAATAACTCTTTGAATTCCAGCAAGACACTCATTTCATAATTTGTTTACACCTTCCCCTAGTACTGGGCTGTTAGGTTGTACGTTCCTAACTCCGTATAAATAAAGCTGTACTGAAAACTGGGAGGTGCATACATTTTGTTTACATATCATTTTTTTTTTTTAATACAGGGTTTGCTTATGTAGTTCAGGTTAGCCTTGAATTGATCCAGATTGACCTCAAACTCAAGACCAGTCTCTACTACATAGCCAGACCTTGTTTTGAAAACACAAAACAAAACAAAAACATTTTTTCACTTTCTTACTAACAACTTTGTTTCTTGCCTCTTTCTCTTAGAATTGATTTTTATGTCCTTATTCATTCTTTCCCTCACTTTCAGTCCTAGTGCAAGAGCAAACCTAGGCTACCAAAATAGCAAGATTATCGTATGGAATCAACCAAACCATCTTTTAAAAACACCAACTCTGTGAAATGTACCGTGCTAGCCCCTGACAGGGTTGGCAAAGATCCATAAAAAGAATTTCCATAGTCAGCAAACTTAATGATGCAACCGGAAGAGGCAAATTTAATGTTACTTCACTGCTCAACACATGCTGAGGATCAGCTTGATGTAGTACTGAGGAGGCAATAATTAATGTTAAAAAATTGCTACAAAAATAAATTGAGAGTCTGTCCTAGGCCTTCATGACTTGTGGTGAGACTCCCGGCTGGTTTAAGGACGGATTAATCTTTAAGTCAATGGCCAGGGCTGAGACTAGCAAACAGTCGGTGAAGTTCTGGCACCTCAAAGCAAGATAAATGGCAGCTGAGGACTCTGACTCGTGCTGCAAAGTCCATTTAGTTCAGTAGTCACAATTAGCAGACAATCAGATTACTAGTTAACCATGTTGTGTTCCTGTGTGCTTTTCCAAAACTGCATTGTTCTTCAATTCTTAAACCTTGACCATGTCACTGTTCACCCCCACCGCTTCCTGCAGCCCACCAGCACACACCCCCCAATGAAGCTGTTCACCTAATAAAAGCCAAAGGCACTGTGTCTCACAGTCCTAACCCATCACTGGGCTTTGACCATCCTGGTACCCTTTGTAACTATAGTATATATATTTTGTCTGTGTTTTGTTCTGTAATTAGCCCTTTGAGCAGGAGATCAGTGGTCCTAGGCCAGGGCCCTGGTAAACACATTTTCCCCTCCTGTTGCTGATGATGACAATGTAAATGACAACTCCAATGGTGCTATTTAGCTGCTTGAACAAACAGCTACTCCAAGCGGGAGCAACCAAGAAACAGTTCACAGATGTGAAATAAACCATGCCTTGTAAATGAGTGCATTCAATTAAACACATTTCAGATAGGCAACTGGCTTGAGGAGAGAGAGAGAGCCTTTGCTAAGGAATATGGAACTGTGACTATTTCCCTTGGTGACCTTGTGTAAAAATAAGGAGCCTTCGAAACTCTCGTTCTGAGGTCAGCAGAAACTGATTCAAGAGCTCATTTCTGTGTATCAACTTGCTGGAGAAAATGGGATGGCTTATTCCCCAAAGCAATGTTCCTCTTGCAGGAATAGAGATAGTATATGTAATAAATTGAAAAAACTTGTGAAATAAAACATCTGTTCTGCATGTTTAAGCATGCAGGCACTCTCAAGACATGAATTTCCAATCCACATTGTAGGTGCTGTGATGATGAACTGAGAATGGTTGGGAAGTTTCATCTCTTTGCAGTAAAAAGGTTCATCATGTCCTTTCAACTTTTACAGTAATTGTTTTGGAACATTTTAGATACAAAATTAAGATAGGAAGGAAGGAACAATCACAGAACTGAAGAACTGATAAGAGTTCATAAAGCTAAGGAACACGGAGAAATGAATTTTAATATGGAGTCAATAATGCCATCAGCCAACTTAGCTGAATAAACAAACCCATTGTACTGTATGTGTAGTGTTTATTTTGCTACAAATCTATGTAAAATGAAAGGTACAACATAAACGTAAAAATCTCCTATATTTAGGATCAGAACAATTGCATAGATATTTGAGAAAATAAAATGTAAATATTCATTTATTGAATATTTGCAGAGCACAAGGCTATTTTTTTTTCCCATTGCAATAAACATTTTATTCTTTCTGGCTGTTTTCCATTTATCCTACCAGGTGACAGCCATATTTGCTTTCTAGCATGCTGTTCATTTTCTTTCTTTTTTTCTTTACCACAGAAAAGTAAAAACAAAAATCAATAGCTTTAATATAAAATCTTTCAGGCTGAACTAAATGCTGTTGATTTTCAATCTAGACCAGTCTCCATTTACTCTTCTCTTGATAACATACAGTACTAACTCATGGGCTTCCCCCAAATGGCCAGGTGTGAAATATTTTCAAGTCAGTTAAAGAACTGCTCCCTTGCCCAG
Organism: Chinchilla lanigera; assembly: GCF_000276665.1. NCBI lineage: Eukaryota > Metazoa > Chordata > Mammalia > Rodentia > Chinchillidae > Chinchilla > Chinchilla lanigera. The sequence continues at coordinate 5,433,906 of NW_004955425.1, read as the reverse complement.
ACATCTTCAGGAACCCCAGTGAGCAAATCCCCTACCTCCTCAACCAGCATGAGAGGCAGGGGGAGCCTCCGTCACCTTCTGGAGCCTCAGTGGCCACTCCCTGCACCCCTAGCAGGCCTGTGGGTACTGGGCTGAATCCTGGACATTTTCAGGAACCCTGGTGAGCCGCCCCTGCACCTCCCGACTAGTGTGCAAGGCAGGTGGAGCCCTGGACACCTGGGGCCTTGGTAGCCACTCCCCGCACCTCTAGTGTGCCTGTGGGCACTGGGCTGAACTCCACATCTTCAGGAACCCCGGTGAGCCTCCCCGTGCCTCCCCTACCAACATGCGAGGCAGGCGGAGACCTGAACACTGTCTAGGGCCTTGGTTGACACTCTCTGCACCCCTAGTGAGCCTGTGGGCACTGGGCTGAACCCCAGACATCTTCAGGAACCCTGGTTAGCCACCCCTATGCCTTCCTGACCAGCATGTGAGGCAGGTGGAGCCCCAGACACCTTCTGGGGCCTCAGTGGCCACTCCTCACACCCCTAGCATGCCTGCAGGTGCTGGGTTGAACACCAGACAGTTTCAGGAACCCCAGTGAGCCACCACCGCACCTCCCCCATTAGTGTGTGAGGCAGGTGGAGCCCCACACACCTTCCGGGGCCTCAGTGGTAGCTCCCAGCATGACCTGCATCTCCATGGAGGCTCAACTGAAACCTAAACAGAGTCAGTGGCCTCTCGGACTCCACCCTCACCACTCCCCTGCTGGCATGGGAACTGGGCTGGGTCCTGGGCAACATCTGAAGCCTCAGTGACCACAACCTGCATGCCCCTCACCCTTGTGGAAGCCAGGCTGAACTCCAGGCAGCTTCAGGAATTCCAGTGAGCACCCCCACCACTACTTCCCCATCATCCTGGGAGTGAACTGAAGGCAAGAAAGCTTTATGAGCATCTGAGACCCCACTTTGTCACCATACACCAGCATAGGAGCCACAGTGAGCACTGGGGATCTTTGGACCCTCGTTCTGCCACAGTTGTGGGGGTGAGGCTGAACTCCAGGGAACCTCTGGATCTTCAAAAATGAGATAAAGAAGGCACAAAATGCAATCTCAGACCTCTACACCACACAGAACAAGTCTAGGAGACATCAACACAGAAGAACCTGGAAGTCATACTCCTGAAATTTCTGAAATGATAGCAACTGAAATAAAGAAACAACTTCATGAGGCCATAGAAGATATCAGATCAGAAATAATCTCTCAGGTAAAAAAAGAAATGTCAACAATAATGAAAGAATTGTTCAGCATATCCAAAGACATTGATAAAAAAATAGAGGAGCATAGACAATTCATGGAAACCTTGAGTGAACAGTATAGAAAAGAAAGAGAATGTATGAAACAGATTCAAGTAGATATCCAGGAAATTGAAAATTCCATCAAAAGCTGGCATAACCACCTAAATGAAGCTGAAGATAGACTTTCAGATGTTCAAGACAGCATTGTCACTAATGAACACGAAAGGAAGGATCTCCTAAAAACAAGAAACCAGGAAATAACAATTTAACAACTGCAAGATGAAGCAAAAAATAACAATATAAGATTAATAGGTATCAACAAAACAGCAGGTGTCAACACAAATGACATAAAAAGACTATTTGCAGAAATAATAGCAGAAAATTTCCAAGGCATGGAAAAAGAATCAGACGTACAGTTAAGTGAAGCATACAGAACTTCAATTAACTGTAACCAAAATAAATCTACACTCAGACGTATAGTGATCAGGATCCTAGAAACTCAAAAAAAGGTAAGAATATTAAAAGCTGTTAGAGAAAAGAAACAGATCACCTATACAGGAAAGCTCATCAGAATCATGGCAGATTTCACAACACAAATCATCAAGTCAAGAAGAGCTTGGAGTGAAGTATTTCAGGTACTGAAAGAAAACAAGTTCCAACCCAGATTGATGTACCCTGAAAAACTATCCTTCAAATTTAATGGAGAAATAAAATATTTCCATGATAAAGAACAACTGAAGAAATTCACGAGCATCAAACCAACCCCACAAAGAGTACTAAAAGATATTCCAGAAAAGGATAAAACAGACCATAACTTCAAGAACAACAACAGAAAGGAACCACAAAACAGAGCAAGCAATTAAAAAGAGGGAAAAAAGAGGATCCAACAGCAGGAAAATAGCATGACAAAGATAAGCCAGTACATATCAGTTATAACCATCAGTGTAAATGGTCTCAGTGCACCAACCCAAAGAAGCAGACTTGCAGAGTGGATTAGGAAACAAAACCCAACTAATATCCTGTATATAAGAAACGCATTTAACTCAAAAGGAAATTCATAGACTGAAAAGGAAAGGATGGAAAACAATACTCCATGCAACAGGAACCCAGAAAAAAGCAGGTGTAGTTATTCTGTTTGCAACCAATGTGAACTTCAAACCAAGAACAATCAAAAGAGATAAAGAAGGTCACTACATACTTGTGAAGGGGAAGCATCAAGAGGAAGAGATAACAATCATAAACATCTATGCACCTAAATAGGAGCACCCAACTATATAAGAATAATTTTAACAGACATGAAAAATGAAATAAGCAGCAGCACAATCGTAACAGGGACTTTAACACACCATTGTGACAAAGAGATAGATCAACTAGACAAAAAAATCAGCAAAGAAATAGTAGAGCATAACCAAACTTGTAAACAAAAGGACTTAGTAGACCTTCACAGAATATTCCACCCAACAACATCAGAATACTTATTCTTCTCAGATGTACATGGGATGTTCTCAAAAATAGAACATATACTAGTGCATATAACATGCTCAAGGAAATGCAAAGGAGTTGAAATTATCCCATACATACTATCAGACCACAGTGCAATGAAACTGGAAGTTAATGGCAAAAGAAAACACAAAAACTCCATAAACAATTGTAAATTAAATAACATCCTCCAGAAAAACCAATAGGTCACAGATGAAATCAAAGAAGAAATAAAACACTATTTACAATCAAATGAAAATGAACATACAACTTACAGGAACCTGTGGGATGCAATGAAAGCAGTCCTCAGAGGGAAATTTATAGAGGTGAACTCCCACCTCAGGAAAACAGAAAGAGCACAAATAATCTTATGCTGCACCTCAAACTTCTAGAAAAAGAACAGCAAGACAAACCCAAAGCCCAAAGAAGACAGGAAGTTATAAAGCTCAGGGCAGAAATTAATGCAATGGAGACTAAAAAAATAATACAAAGAATTAATGATTCAAAGAGTTGGTTCTTTGAAAGAATAAATAAAATAGATAACCCCCTAGCCAACCTTATCAAAAAAGGAAAGAAAAAACTAAAATATATGTAATACAGAATGAAATGGGTGAAATCACTACAGATCCTGAAGAAATTCAGAAGATTATCAATACCTACTTTGAAAATCTTTACTCTCACAGGATGGAAAACACAGAAGAAATGTACAGATTTTTAGATAAATATGAATTACCAAAACTGAATGAAGATATAAAAATCCTGAATAACTCAGTATCAACCAGTGAAATTGAGAATGTAATAAAAAGCTTGCCAATAAAGAAAAGCCCAGGTACTGATGGATTCACAGCTGAATTCTTCAAGAGATTTAGAGAAGATTTAACATCAATTCTTCTCAAACTCTTTAATAAAATTGAAAGGGAAGGAATTCTCCCCAACTCATTCCTTGAGGCGAGTATTATCCTGCTGTCAAAACCAGAGAAAGACCCAGTGAAAAAAGAGAACTACAGGCCAATCTCCCTAATGAATATAGATGCAAAAATTCTCAGTAAAATACTAGCAAACGGAATACAACAAATCATCAAGAAGATTATACACCCTGACCAAGGTGGGATTCATCCCAGGAATGCAGGGATAGTTCAATATATGCAAACCAATTAATGTAATACACCACATCAATAAAGCCAAAGACAAAAATCACATGATCATCTCCATTGATGCAGAAAAAGCCTTTGATAAAGTCCAACACTCATTCATGATAAAAATACTGAAGAAAATAGAAATAGATGGCCTTTACCTTGAGCTGATCAAAGCCACTTATGATAAACCAACAGCTAACATCATACTAAATGGTCAAAAATCAAAAGCTTTCACTTTAAAATCAGGAACAAGACAAGAATGTCTACTGTCACC